>NW_010210422.1:23120-25027 GCF_000695765.1 Mesitornis unicolor
AAAGGCAGCCCAGTTTCAGACTCTGAAATCTGGAATGAAGTCAGAACCTTATGTCATAACTTTCCCATCACTTTGATAAATTAATCTTTGCTTGACTTTTGCCAACATCTGCAATCCATTTAATTCAGGTTTTCAGTGAAATTCTCCTAAAAAGTCACTTTGCGAAGTATTCAGGCATAGAAAAAGGCAGGGAGTAATTTCTTTAATAATGAGGAGTAAAAAACCAAATTTCTCATCCTTTGTTGTCACTGTCTCACCGAGGAACACTTCATATACATCAGAAGTTTACACTATATGGTATTACAACAGCTGGTGCATTACTGTTTCCATTTCCTATCCTGAATGATAAAGAAGTGATGAGTGCTTTCTACATGCTACTAATAATATTATACAGAAGATGGTGGTGCCAAGACTGGATAACATGTAAACTGTATTACCATTGGACTCACTGCCAAGCTAACACCATGGCAAAATTTGCAGCTTTAACCCGTATGAAGCATAGCTTTCACAGGAACAAAAGGAAGAAGTTATGATGGAATTGGTCTGTTAATGTGCTAGCTTAACATCTTTTCTCCCTCCTCCCCATATAATCATCTTGATACTTCCTGTACAGAAAGAGGATGCAATTAATGTAATTAGCAAATATTTTAGAAACTAGTTCCCTCTTAAGTTTTCAGAACACACCCATTTTAATTTGCTAGACTCCCATGGGATATAATTTTCCCCTCGCTCTGTCAGAATAAATTGAGTGGTAGAAGTCACTGCTTTAATACATGTGGGTTAGAGAAATGGAATCAATCTTTCTGCAAAAGAAGAACCTTGTCCTAATAAGAGGAAGAAGCATATGCAGGTAAAGAACGATTTCTAAGTGGTGATTAATATGCTTAAAAGTATACCCATGTGCCACCCTCATTAGAAAGATTTTAAAGGCAATACAAGGCCTGTTGGATGAAGCCTAGGTAGCCAGCTGGCAAACCAGGTTCAAGAGGATTTTGAACTTGATCTTCGTGGCTAAGAGGCAGCTAAAATGTTAAGCAAGAACATTAAAAGTTGGGCACAGCACAGTGTTACAACTGAGGTTTGTCAGAGAGCCGCTGGAAGCAAAATAGATGTACAAGCCCCTTCTGTACTGGGAAAACTAGACCAAGGTGAGTCGCCCACACATGTGCTGTAGAAATGTTTTCAGAACTAAGTCGTAACTGGATTATGGTTTTGTATGCTTATGATAATAAGAATTCTTCTGAATTCTCTCAGGATGCAAAGACACTTTCCGCTTTCATCCTCTCTTGGTCTGCATTGTCTGCGTCTCCTCTTGGTACCTCTCTAAAAGAGCCGGTAAGCATCTCATGCTCTTATAAAGTTATATCCTACTTTTTAAAGTGAATATATGGCTCTCTTTAAAGCTGAATAAGGTTTGCCTTTGGATGATGTGTTTGTTAACTCATGCAACTAAAGGACAGCTTTTTCTGGGTAGATGCAAGTTCATTGTTTGAGGGTTTTTATATAGGGAAATCTACCACATCCTAGTTGTTGTTTTAGGTTTAGGGCAACAGCCACTGAACAAATGATATTTCACAAGTTTCAAAAGATCTGTCAGATTTTACTCAGGCAAATTGCTGAAGCTGTCACAGTAATTGGTGTCTATTGTATTAGCATATCCTAAGCTTCCCTTCTCATAGCCTGCTAAAAAAACTAGTATGTGACTTAATAACTGAGCCTCCCTTTCCATTAGTCAGGCAAGAGCTGTTGTTCAGCCCCGTTCTCTTCTTCCTACATCTCCCAGGAGATTTTCCAGCTGTTCAGACTCACAGTAGCGATTTCTTCTGCTGTCATTAAGCCCAGCCACAAAGGAGAAGGCGTGCACTCAGCCTGGGAGTCCCATTCCCCTGCTGACTTCAACATTCCTG
>NW_010210422.1:25058-31672 GCF_000695765.1 Mesitornis unicolor
TCTCTCCCTCTTTCAAATGAGTCCTTTTCTGTTTCCCTAATTCCTCTCCAAATGGTCACCCTTTTCTTGCCACTAGCTTACGAGGAAGGCAGCTCTTTGGCAGCATGGTGGGCTCTGCTGATGCCACGGCCTCCCGTAGAGGGGGGCACTGCGACTGCCTGGTAATGGGGAGATGGCACCGCAGTTTGAAAAAGCAAGGTGGCATCATGCCTGACTTAAGTGCCTGCCTGGATTAACGCCATACAAAGGTCGAATCCTGACGCAACCATCCCACAAATACTTGCTGAATGTGTCGAATCTCCCCTAGCGCTACTCACCTGGCTGCAGGCTTCCTCTCACCTGCAGCCTGGGAGCTGCTCCCTGCCTCTGGCACCCCTTCACCTCCAGCGGGGAGGAAATGAGCCACCTTCCAGGATAGGTGCGCAGCCAGATCCTGGCCGGGGAGGGAGGAAGGGAGGAAGGGAGGGGTAATGCCTGCACACCGGCGCGGCTCTGGAGCCTCTCCAAGGCCAGCAGCAGGTTTGCTGAGACGCCACCCTGCTGGGGAATGCACCTGCCCGGGCCACAGGTGAGGGCTCGCAGCCTTCCTCAGCGCTGCCCGCCCGCACCAGGAAGGGGACCCGGCAGGAGCACCTTGCTCCTTGGCAGGTGGTTGCCAGAGGAAGAGAAGATATTTTTTCCCGTGAGCTCCCTCATTAACTCGATCCGGTGGAAAGAAAGCCTGGAAAAATGACTGCTGCCAGCCAGGAGCAGGGAACGCTGCCGGGCTGTCACGTCTGCTGCAGGTGAGTGAGCCTTCCTCCTCGGGACCTGTGCGGGAAGGGCTGTACTTCAGCAGCAGCTGCTGGCAGGTTTGGGGAGGAAGAGAAGATATTTTTTCCCGTGAGCTCCCTCATTAACTCGATCCGGTGGAAAGAAAGCCTGGAAAAATGACTGCTGCCAGCCAGGAGCAGGGAACGCTGCCGGGCTGTCACGTCTGCTGCAGGTGAGTGAGCCTTCCTCCTCGGGACCTGTGCGGGAAGGGCTGTACTTCAGCAGCAGCTGCTGGCAGGTTTGGGGGCTGCTTCGGACATACTTCTTATCAGATCCTGCCTCTTAGCTCCGCACCATTTCTTCCTTGTGCCATCGTGTTTCCTCTCACTTGGGAGTTTCTTGTCCTTCGGGGTTCCTAAGTGGCAGAGGTGCATCGGGACAGGCTCTGTGGGATCAGGATGCTGGATGCCTGCTACGCACACAGAGAAGAGGGGGAACATGAAACTTTATTACACAGCATGTCTAAGCTATCTAGGTTTCTGTAAAAAGCAGCTGCATGCTGACCCTGTAACAACGAGCCCTCCACCAGCCTTATCCCCAGAGCCCCTAGACTTGGTGAAAGGAAGGGATGGCCTACATCACCCAGGGCTTTCCCCGAGGCTTCCCAAATGATGTCTGGTGGCAGGAGAGCTGGTGAGAGGGGTGCTTGCTTCTGGGAATACAGAACCCTCTACCCAGATACAGATCAGACAGCATAGGTTTGTCTGCATTTTGAGCAGCCCTGGAAGGGAGGAGTATTTGGAGCTGGTGGTTGATAGCAGCCAAAGGATCCATGTGGATCTCTTGCCAAGATTTTGGGTAAGACAGACAGATGCCATATAAAAGCAGCATTGCTCCCATTCCCTGTGGGCTCCTCTATCCCTACTCCTGATTTCTCAGAAGAGAGGGGACCTTCCCACACGTCCTAGGGCAGCAGTGTCCCTGTTCCCAGGGGCACAGATGGGCATTGAACACTACGACATTCAGAGCTTCTGCTTTGTGCATTGTCAGTGCTTCAGGCATAAAACAAGATTTATTAGCTTCATTCTCTTTGAGCCTGCTAAGGAGTTGGAAAAATTACTTGAAAGGATAGAAAAACATTAAGGTCTATTCTGGACTAAAGGTTTCCGTGGTGCTGGACAAGAGGTAATGCACAGCACAGAGTCCATCCCAAACAGGCTATGGCCAGACCTGGCCAAGAAACAAATAAGCTGTGATGGACTGGAGAAGCAGGGGAAGAAGATGCCTTGTATCTGTTTGAGATTGGGAGGCTCTGCTGGCTCTCATCTAGATTGCTCATGCAAATCATTTTACATATTGTTCTTTTACAGCAAACCTTGCCAGACTCCCCTGGTCTCCATGATGCTCACATAGCCCACATAGCTGCATTAAACCCTTCTGAAGGCTGGAATTGCTGCGGGAGCCTTACTCCTGAACACTGTGGGTAAGCCAGGTCTCGTGGTGTCCCCTTGATTTGGAGAGAGGAGGGATATGGGGAATGATTCAACAGCTGAGCTGTATGTGGCTCTGAAATGAAAGTGTTAATCAACACACAGTCTATGGCCTATCTGTCAGATATCAGACATAAAGTCTATAAGTAAATAAGTAAATGCATATACCATTCCCAGGCAATCAGCAGTCGTGTGTCTCCCAAACCTGCACCCAGGAGGAGGCAGAAACCAGATGGTGATGACCCTCAATTCCCAGTTAAATGTCGGAATAGGAAAACTAAAATTAAAAAAAAAGGAAAGACATTAACACTTTTGTTTTTCTGCATTCCTAGTGCATTCCTGTTCTTCCTCCCCAGCTGCCAGCCAGCACTGGGGAAGGACAGGCTGTCAATTTTTTCCTGAGATGTGGCCTTCAGTCAGAAAGCATTGTGTGGCTGGGCTGCTCCTCTCCTTTTTTTCCTGCGCACAGAGAGGGGAGCGCTGAAGGTACTGGTTTAAATACAAAGTAAATGGTAGAGGTTAATGACCTGTGATTACACATTATCAAACTGGTTCATCTGATGAGCTAACTGGCTTAAGCTCCCAAAAGGCCCGTGTTACAGTCTATCCCAGTCCAGTGAGATCAGGTAGTCCAAAGAGCTACAGAAGGAGGAACGACTGTGGAAAGGCTGTCCTTCCTCATGGCAGAGCAGGGATCCACATCTCTTCCTTTCTTTTTGCCTGATCTGGGCAAACTGATGTCCTGCATAATGCTAAGAAAGCAGATCAGCAAAGCTGCTGTGAGATCTAGTTTCACCAGAGCAGTGAGGGGTGACAGCCCACAATAGGACTCCTCTAGTTTAAAATATAAAGACAGTCAGATATTTCTTATGAGGCTTGCAAAGGAAGGATGGGAGGCAATGGACTTATGCTGAGGAATCAGAAACTGTAGTTAGATTTAAGGAAAAAATGTATACGTGGTGAGGATGGTTAAACACTGGAATGATCCCTAAGGAGCTGTGGATCCTCCATCCTCAGCAGTATCCAGCACTCAAGTGGATGGAGCCCTGAGCTATTCAGTCTGACTTTGAGGGTAATTCTGCTTTAAGCAGGCGGTGGGACCAGGGGACTTCACATGGTCCCATCCCACCTGAAGTACGCTGTGACTCCAAAAGTAAAGATACTGTCACCAGCAACACAAACCCTTGGAGTTCAGAGAAGCCCAAGAAAGTGTGGATGCTTATAGAGCAAAAGATGACATTCCCAGAACATTTTCAAACAGACATAAGGAACCATAGAGGAACACTTCAGTGAGAGTCTTTGCCTCTTCAAAGAATTTGTTTCATAGAGGTCGATATAACACTTAGAAATATGCACCCACAGAGGTAACACCTTATTTTGTTCTGCAGTCAGATGTTTTATCTTGCTCCCTGACCATCTTCTGAACAAATAAAAGTTTATATGGTTAATTTTTTAAAAGTAACGTGAGAAGGCAGTGCTGTAGCTTGATTTTTGATCATGTTTTCCCCCGTTGTGGGTTGTGCTGTTGTGGTTTTTTTGCTTACTGTTTGACTCACAACTTGTGTGCACAACTTCGGTCGAGCAGCAGAAGGCCGCAGACTTTGCACTTCTCCAAGCTTTATGTTTTCTTAGTCCAAAATCTCAATTTAATCTATAAAACCTGCTATCTACCAGACTCACCCATTTGCTGGTGAGGAGGAGATAAGGCACCGCTGTGCTTGGAGAAGGAAAGGCAGGAGGAAGTAGTGCTTAGCATCGAGCTGGTTTGCATAGGCTGGGGAAACGTCCCGAGGTTAAACGTCTTCTGACCCCTCTACTTTGAAAGTGCCCCTCAACATCCTCACTTTCTCAGGGTCCTGTGTCCTGGGCACACGTGGATGTGCAGACTGCATGAGGTAACTGCTGCTTCATGCAAAACCAAACTGGTTCCCAGCAGGCACAAATCAGCATGCTCAAGCACAGCTTGTTTTTTTCCCTAATCAATGCTTTCTGTTTGCTCTGGCTCTAGCCAGGAGCTGCGGATCTCCCATAGACCTCCAGGCAAGCGCACTCGTGGAGCGTGGGTTTCTGTGTCCCAGCCCATCCCCTGCCCAGGCGCTAGAAGCCATGCAGGGAAACGGCACAGGGTGCGATGGGTCCTGGACCTGCAAAGCCATGGTGGTTAGAGACTTCCTGGACACGTGCTGCCAGCTGGCAGGGTGCCCTGAGCCACGTCCAAAGTGACCTCATGCTCCATCACAGCCGGGGAGTGACTCAGGAGGAGCCTGGCCTGACACTGTCAGGCGGTGTCTGGTTCGGGCACCCCCACGCTATTGTCCTCCCTCTTCCCTCACCCCCTTGTTGGCTTGTCCCCGATGGAGGGGGATTTTGAGGCCTTTGCAGGTAGCAAAGGCAGTGCTGTAAGGGGATGTGGTCTGTGGAGATTGTCTGAGGACAGGGAGAGCTGTGGGAGGAAAGGTCTGCGTGTGCAGAACTGCCATGTGTGGAGGTCACAAACCATTCCAACCCATCCTTAATGAGCCCGGAGTCCCAGCGCCATGCAGAGCAGGGCACAAGGACAGTTTGGTGTGGGCTGATGGGCTCCTGGAGAGCCATTTCCAGCAGACAGGGTGCTGTGTGCCTGTTCACCCGCCTGGGAGAAGTGACACAGCTCTGACACAGGGGATCTGCATCAGTTCCTGTCCCTGCCATGGGCTCCCGTGGGACTCTGAGCAGTTTGTGATGGCCACGTGTGCGTCATTCTGTTTGGGGATCTCCAGGGTCTGCCCCGTGTCTCAAAGGCTCAGCCATACCTGAGGTGCTCCTGCACCATGCTCCCCAGCACCTCTTCTTGTTTTGGGTACCAGCTGTGCTGGAGGGTCACTCTGGTGCTGTGGGACCAGCTGGAGCACTCGCATGCCAGGGCAGGACGTTATGTGAGAGAAATGCAAGTGGTTTCCACTCTGGGTGTAAAACCATACCCAGAGAAGTGTTAAGATGGGGGAGGACGCTGGGGAGGTGATGAGCCCTGAGAGCCAGGCTGCAGCTTGAGACAAGGCACCGTGCTGAGCCAAGGGGAGCTCAGCACCACAGAGAGAGAGAGCTGCCTCCACCCTGCAGCTGACGGTGGCACTTCCCCTGCTCCCCTCTACTGATGCAGTGCTTCAAGGATCAAGAGGAACAGAGGGGAAAGCAAACTTGCAGGGTGCCAGGTCCCAGCTGTCTAGGGAGGCTCTTTCCAGGGAAGTGCTGAGACCACTGGAGATGTAAGCATCACATTTCTGTAGGGAACTTGGGAGGGGAAGCCGCCAGTGGCGCAGGGGCAGGGCTGAGGACGTGCAGCAAGGGCAGCTCTCACTCTTCCAGTGAGTGGACTGGAAGGGTTAAGCCCCGGTCTTGACCCCCACCTCCTGCTGTCGTTCTGGGCAGCAGAGCCAGTTGGTGACAAGAGGCTGATGCTGATGAGGGAGCATGTGAAGCCGGAGCTGTGAATGGGGCTTTATCCCAGGAGGGACCTGCCTCTGCTCGGTCCCTGCCCTGCTGCCAGCACCAGCTGCAGGCAGAGTCCTGCAGGCAGCGAAGTGCCAGTAGCCTCTGAGCGGAGCATACGGGGCTGGGGAGGCAGGAGACTCGCCCTTGGGGCAGGCTGAGGTTCCCCTGCAGCATGTGGAGGTCTCCCAGGAAGACGTGCACGGCTGATCTGTGCTCCAACGCACGGGGCTCCAGTGAGGGAGGCCGGGGAAGGTCTGCAGGCCAGCCTGGAGCAACCCAGGCCTAGGGTTTGGCAGGAGATTGCTTGGTACAGGGGAGCAGGGTCTCTGTTTAATGGTATCTTCTCTTCTTGACTTTCAGATGAAAGACACAGGAAAGGAAGGACACAGCCCTGGTTGTTCCCTTACGGTGCTGCTCTGGGGATGCTCCACCACGTCCTGCAGCCCTGCCTGGGGAGTGGGCTCACCCCCAGCGAATGGACCATAGCTCTCCAGGTGGCACTGCTGCAGAAGGGAGCTCCACCAGGCTCCAAAGAATGAGGCAGAGGCATCCCCGCTTGAGAAATGCAGCTGCTTTTGCAACCGCCGCTGCCTTGACCCTCCACTTTGCCGTAAGGGTGTAGATTCATCTGTGCAACCACCCCACCGTGCCCTCCGTCCCACCCACCCACCATGCCAGAGCTGGAAGAGCTGAGCAGCCCCCGCACCCCTGCGGATGCAGACCATATCCAGAGGAACATCTTGGAGGAGCACGTGGAGCTCTGGTGGTTCCAGGACCCCAAGAAGTCCATCCTGTGCTACGGGATGGCTGTGGTGCTGATCCTGGCCTGCGGGATCGGGGGCATCATCCTGCTGTACAGCACGAGCAGCCGGTCCGGGGAGGGGCGGGGGGGGCGGGGGG
>NW_010210422.1:31703-32497 GCF_000695765.1 Mesitornis unicolor
TGGGCACCACGCTCTGCCTCCTGGCCCTGCTCGTGCTGCTGAAGCAGCTGCTGAGCTCTGCAATCCAGGACATGAACTGCATCCGCAGCCGGGATCAGATCGAGCTCCTGAAGAGCGGGGGCTTCTCGGACTGCCTGGTGCTGCTGCTCAGCGCCCTGGTGCTGGTGATCTGCGGGATCGTGCTCACCATCCTCTCCACCACGACCATGCAGCTCAGCCCTGCCCGGCCGCTGGCCAGCATGTTCACCAGTGGGGTTGTCCTCCTGACAGCCGGCAGCGCCATCCTCCTCTGCCTGCTGCTCTACCTGCTCTGCACCTCCTGCCGCCAGGCTGCTCCTCGGAGCCTGGAGACCGGCGAGATCCGCGTCTTCACCATCTCCGGCCGCCTTGCTGGAAACAGGCGGCTCCCTCCCACCTCCAGCATGGCCAACCTGATCTGAGCCAGGACACCCCTGCGTGAGCCTCCCTGGATACAGCCCGCCAGCAGGCCCGTCCTCAAGGAAGGGTGAGCGTTGTGGTGTGCCTCGCGCTTCTTTCAGAGATGACTGGCATTTGCTTTGCCCCAGGCTGACGGCACAGCACGGACTTGGGGTGCCTGGATGGTCTCTGCGACCTGGCGCATTGGGTGGCCTGGTTGGTGTTTTATCTCCACAAAGCCTCCTGTGACAGCTGCTGCCTGCCCAGCTGTGACCGTGTCACAGAGATAAGGTGAGCCTGTCCTGCACCCCTGGGTGCCCCAGCACTTGCGTGGTTCCTGCAGTTCCCAGGGCCATGTCGTGCGCTCTCCTGGCAGG
>NW_010210422.1:32528-37792 GCF_000695765.1 Mesitornis unicolor
CATGCAGAGCTGCCAGTGGGAGCCATCTCAGCTGGCACAGCACTTTGCGCCCTTGAGCCCATGAAGGTGGGCACACACTGAGCATGCTGTGATGCCCTGTGTCATGTGTCCCCTCCCTCCCACGCTGCGGGACCCCTGAGCAAAGTAGAGCCTTTAGCAGCGGAGGAATGGCAGGAAGTATTGTGTGTGTCAGCAGGCAGGCAGTGCGAGCAAAGGGAGCTCGGTGGGAGGTACGGCTGCAGGAGCTGCTCCCAAGAAAGCACCTGTGTGTCTGTGAGACCGAGCGTGGGATTTATGTGGGATTCTGTGTGCCAGAGACCCCGGCGTGGCTGGACCTCAGATGAAAGGCTGTTTGTATTTGCAATGCCAGGATCTGTTCCAATATTACCTTTCTGCAGCCTACCATCTTCTGTGGTTCATCAAAGGGGCGATCACAGGGTGCTGGAGTCAGGGCCCTGGTGGGTTATCAGTGCTGGGCTGCATGTTTGGGCTCTGTTATCACACCAGCGCGCTCCAGCCACAAACAGCAAGGTGCAGCTGGGGGATGGTGATGGGATGCCCAAATCCCTGCAAGGGCAGTGTTGGGGGGGAGTGTCGATGCCCTCCGACAGGAGCTTCCCAATGCCTCTGCTGCCACGGGAGCCCTGCAGCTCACCCCAGTCCCTGTGTGTTCCTGTGCTGTTTGTGTCTCCCGAGTGCTGCAGCTGCTGCAGGGCAGAAAAGTTGTTCTGCTATCGCTTGGGTCCTTCCTGGAGCTTTTCTGGTGTTTTATCTCTATGAAGTGTCTATCACCAAGGTGCCTTTCCCAGAGGCAGGCTAACAACTGACCCCCAGGAGCTTTTCCTGTGACTTGAGGCTAATTTATCTGTCAAAATTCTCATTTCGTCCATAGATTCACAAACCATTTCCCTGCCCTTTCCACAGACACAGATCCTAACCTCCTAGCAAAGCTGCTCCTGCGCAACCTTCTCTTCCTCTCCATCCTCCTGTCTCCTCCTGTCTCCCCCTTACCTGAGCTGCTCTGCCCCAGCTGTTATTTTTGCTCATTATTTGCTAAATCCCTCTGTAATGGAACAAGACTGAGCTATTGGGTTTTGGTGCCTGGTAGCAAATTTATTTAGCAGAGTTTAGTAGCTCATTCCCTTAGTAACAGCACGAATCACTGTCCGTGTTACACCTAGAGGCAGCGTCAGAGTTCAGCAGCAGTGAACCCCACCAGGTATGTGCTGGTCAATGAGGACTTCATCCCTTCATAGCTCCAGACTACACCGTCCCCCATGCACTCCGAGCACATGAGGGCATTTCTGTATTCATCCCCTCTTGCCTTGCTCCTCCTGGCTTTCCTTCCCCTGAAGCCTTGGATAATTTCCCCCAGAGTATGGGAACATCATTTTGGCTTTTCTTGTCTGGATCTCTGTTATTTCTACATTTTCCTCTGCCACTTTCACATCATCCATAGACTTTATTAAACTGCTCTTTCCTCCTCTCTCTGCATCACTTCCCTTAATCTGCTCAAGGGTTCAGAGGCTGTTACTGAGATCAGGTCCCGTCCTTCCCCTCCGGGCTGTTTGACCCCAGGTCCAGCAGGGACCCTCGTGCATACACAGACTGGAGCTGGACAGTTTGGCTCCATCACCGTTGCTGCTGCTCCCCACGTCTGTGTCTGTGCAAGTGTGGTTATGCCAACCCGCACCGCCTCTGCCTGCATCAGTGCCTTAGCAGATACTCCCTGCTCCCTCCACCCGCAGGTGTGGACAGGCCACAGCTGCCTGCACGCCAGCTGTTTTGCACATCTGGGCATTTCTGTGAAGATGTGTGACTGTGCCCAGCTCGCAGCTCCACGCTGCCTCCATGTCACTGTGAATCCTCCTCCATAACCCCTTTAAAATGTGCCCCAAATGCCCATGAGTTGTGCCAGAACAGGATGCTCAGAGGCTGTGCCAGCAACACAAGG
Organism: Mesitornis unicolor; assembly: GCF_000695765.1. Taxonomy (NCBI): domain Eukaryota; kingdom Metazoa; phylum Chordata; class Aves; order Mesitornithiformes; family Mesitornithidae; genus Mesitornis; species Mesitornis unicolor. Next base: position 34,483 of record NW_010210422.1, read on the forward strand.
AAATAATGACTCTGAACATGGCATTCTGGGCATCTGCGCTGCCCCGGTCACTGACTCACCTCTGCAGCAGCAGTGCTGCTTTGCTCCGTTCTCAGTTCCTGTGTTGTTTGTGGAAATACACAATAAAGAGTTGCAGAAGGTGACCGTGTTGGAGGGTGATGCTTGAGTGGCAGAGCGGGAGGTGGCAGGGGCTGTGCAGAGCTGGGCTCTGCTCAGGCTGAGCCCAGGGCAGAAATCAGGACAGCCCAGGGTCCCTGGCAATGCCACCACAGCCCCCAAAATTCATGTACTTATTTCCTGATAGATGACTCCCACCTCCAGATGCGTGTTCATGTCCCTCTGCTTAAGGACCTAGATGCGGCCGGTCCCTGCTTCCACCACTCTGTGAACCCAAGAGCTTGCCGTGCCCCTGAAAGGAGCTCATGGGACACATGCAAAGCCTCCTGCCTGTGCCAGTGCCAGTGCCAGCTGGTTTGTTGACAGAGAAGCTGTTTCGCCCTGTGGTAGGGCCGAACCTTCACCCTCTCAGCAGCTGCTGCTGCCCGCAGCGAGCCTGGAACCAGTCTGCCCACATACCTGCTGCTGCTCCCGTCCTCAGCCCTTCTGCAGCTTCCTGGGGGAGCCCCCCTTCAAGAGGCTCCTCCTTTTCTGCTCTGACCCCCTGGTATTCCCTTTGTCCCCATGGGAGCTGCCAGGCTCCTGCCCACTTGCACTGGAGCTTCCTGGGGAGGGGGCACAGAGGGGCTGCCACGGGGCTGGGGACCCCTGCACACCCCAAAACCAGCCACATCTGCTCTGTTAAAGGATAAATGGGTGGGCCTCCCAGCAGGGTCAAAGCAGACAAGCAACTGACCACTGGGTACTGAGGGATGAGAGTAAGAGACATCCTGGATTAATAAACCTGGGAAGCAGTTGGATTTTTAATCTCTTTTAGGGCATCACTGAGACCAGAAGTAAAATACTGCATCTACCATGAGTTCATGGGATGGAAAAGCATATTGAAAAGCCCAGAAAATATCTTCCAAAAGATAACTAAAAAACATTTTCCTAGCCCTCAGATTTAAGTCTCTTATCTTACCTGAAAGATGTTAGAAAGTTTCAAAAATTACAGCATCTACTGTATTTTCACAGTGAATGAGCCCAGAAGGCAAAACATGAGGCAGTGACTGCAAAAGTAAAGCTCAGTTTAGAAATACAGCATTTAAGAGCAAAAACTGGCTGACCACTAAAAGAAGCCACCAGGTTTTCCTCCTCATGGCTCCAAACAGCACAATCCCGCTCTGGAAGGTGCTTTAAGTCACTGGCCTGTGTTGCCTATCCAGAGCCTCAGCCAGTTGTCCCCCTTGGTTTACATTCCCTGACGTGTGTTATTTACTTTTGTATTCACTGTGCTCTGTAAATATCTTAATAAGCAGGGAGACAGAAAGGCAGTTTACAGTGAAATGGCAGCCTGAAGGAGGTGGGGGGAATTCGCCGTGTGGCAGGGCTGCAGGAAATGCCATCCCTGTGATGCTGCTTCATCCTCTGGAGCGTGATGGAGAGATTCCTGGGCTATCAGGGATGGTAACTGGGCTGTGCCCTGAAAAATCTTCCCAGCTGGAAGGTACCATCAAGTGTGAATCACTTACTGAGGGTCAACGCTGCTGCTCCCTGCTTTTAACTCCAGCGTTGACCCACCCAGGCACAAGCAGCTACAGCAGCAACAACGTGGAGTTACCTGTGTCTCATGTGCTGTTTATCGCACCACAAAGATGACAGGAATGCAAAAATTATAATGTTCATGCAACTCTGCAGCGAGAGACACAGCCAGGACTCTGCCATGGGTGCTGGGGACAGGGCTGTCTCGCCCCAGCGCACGGGCCTGCCTGACGCCGCAACAGGCGCCGCTGAGTTTGCTCAGCCTTGCAGAGCTGACGTGGGAAAGGTTAAGTGCCTTTGTAGCACATCCTGCTGGAGAGGGAAGAGAGAAAACATGGAAGGAGCACAGAGGGAAGCAGCACTGGAGAGATGTGCATGGGAGCCCTGTGAGGATGCACTGGGGCTGCCTGCGCCAGATCAGGTAACAGGTTTGTCTGCTCAAGAGGACTCCTTGTGCCACAGACACACACAGAATCTCACACACAGAAAGTGAGGAGCTGGAAGGGACCTGGAAAGCTGATCCAGTGCAACCCCTGCCACAGCAGGATCACCAGAGCAGTCACACAGGAACACGGCCAGGGCTTTGGGTGTCTCCACACAAGGACACTCCACAACCTCTCTGGGCAGCCTGGGCCATGCTCCAGAACCCTCACACTCACAAAGTTTCTCCTCATCTTCAGCTTGAACCTCCTGTGCTCCAGCTTGGGACCATTGCCCCTTGTCCTGCCATTGGCCATCCCAGAGCAGAGCCTGGCTCCTTCCTCCTGACACTGCCCTTTCCCAATGGATCCCCAGGAATGAGGGCACCCCTCAGTCTCCTCTGCTCCAAGCTCAAGAGCCCCAGCTCCCTCAGCCGCTCCTCAGCAGGAGATGCTCCACTCCCTGCAGCATCTTTGTGGTCCTGCTGGACACTTTCAAGCAGTTCCTGTCCTTCTTGATCTGAGGGCCCAGAACTGGACACAATATTGCAGACGTGGTGTGAGCAGGGCAGAGCAGAGGGGGAGGAGAACCTCTCTCGACCTACTACCACCACCCCTTCCTGTTCCTCACCGCACCAGTTAACGAGAATCGTACCTATGGTCCTTGAAAGCACATGTAAAGAAAGCAGCACCCTGTCTGGGGGGGTCTCCTCCCATCACAGCCACTGGGAGAACCCAAACAAACCATGGCAGGCAGAGGCGGGGTTAAATCATGCTTTAATCACACCCTGGAGTGACAGCGCATTGAGGGATGGAGCAGGGCTGGGTCTGGCACTGTGGGGCAGTGAGGCCAGTGCTGCAACCCCACAGGGAGCAGCAGAGCAGGCTCCTGTTCCCACCCCACCAGGCTGCCTGGGCACAATGGGCACCATCTACTTATCCTTAGCATCTGATCAGGGCTGGGAGAGCAGCAGCGGGCCCGGTGTCACCATGCTGGTGCGGGTCCAGTGTCACCACGTTGGTGCAGCCCCGCTGGCATCACACTGGGGCACCGTGGGGCCGGCTGCCTTCAGCCTCCATCACCATTCCCAGCCCACCCCTTCTCCCCTCTCCTCTCTGCTTCTTTCCCCCTGTCCCCAGCGACGTGGAGCTCAAAGCCGAGGGCAGGTGAGAAATGGCAGGAAGGGAGTGGAGATGGGGGGCCAGCGAGAGGCCGCAGTGGTGGTGGCTGTGCTCAGATGGAGAGGGGGGGC
>NW_010210422.1:37823-41712 GCF_000695765.1 Mesitornis unicolor
CCTCTGCCAGCTGCTCACTTGGCTGGATATAGTTGTCCTCGATGAAGCCATCGTCATCCTCAGCTTGCAGGTCAGCAGCACCGGGCATGGGGTGGCTCTTGCTGGCCCCCCGGCCCGAGGAACCCCTGTCCCAGCTGCTGCCGTCCTCCATGGGGCTGCCTCCGATCGAGTTGGTGTCGGGCAGCGGGCGGTGGCGGTAGCTGGCCAAGTTCTTGTGGAAGAGCTTGCACTTGGCAGCCAGTGCGATCAGGATGGAGATGCCAATTGCTGCCACGAGGAAGCCCACCAGGTACGGCCAGCTTCTTCCTCCCTTCCCGGTGGGTGGTGTGGTGGCTGTGGTGCAAGAAAGGCACATCAGGGCATGGCGGGTCAGCCTGGGCATACCCCATGCTCCTCAGCAGCCAGCCCTGGGCATGCCTGCAGCGTGCAGCCAGCACTGGATTGCTTTCATTAGGAGCAATACAAATGCTTTTCAGCAAGAGCAAGCTACCAAGGGTGCACTAACACTGCGGGGAAGACTGTCAGATACTGGTGCCCATCACCGTGGAGTCTGTGTTCTGTGCGGCTCTTGTGGCAGCTGCTAACTTTTCTGTTGCAAAACCAGCAAACACCTCCAGATGGAGGCCACCCTCCCCACCAGGTCATCACTGGAGGCCACTCTCCCCACCAAGCCACTGCACCAGCGGTGACCAGGCAGCCTGAGCCCCTGGCACTGCAGGGCAGGGCTGGGGGTCTCTGCCTGCCATCCCCTCTGGGGTGATGTAGGCCAGAAGGGAGATAGACCTCACAGACACCTCTGTAGCTGCACAACTTACTGTTGCTGTGGGTCACTGTGGTCTGCTGTGCTGTGCTGACCACCCGAGGGAAACGCTGCTTTATCCGGCAACCCAGGTCCTGGGAATCCAGAGCTGTGACCTCCCGGCCCTGCAGCCTCGGGGGTGATGCGCAGGTCAAGTCCTCAGCTGGGAGACAACACAGGCTGAGGTAGGATGGGGGTCTTCACCCATCCCCTCCCCAGGTTAGAGAAGACAATCCTGGATTGATGAGACACATTGCAATGTTCTCCTGATTGCCCCTCCGGCTTCGCTGGCCCTCAGCACATTGTAAGGCATAACCAAATTAAAAATTCCCTGACCAAGGAACTGTGTGGCTGTGATTAGCAGGCTCCTTTTAAATGGATAATGCCAAATTCCTAGATACTGCTAGAAACCCCACTATCGCAGAGCTGCTTTCACCTGGGCACCAAGCTCAGAGGGTTGGAGCCTGATCTGGCTCCACAGGAGGAGCTGCTGAGTGCTCAGCGGTTCTTGAAAAGGTGGTGACTCCACACAGATACACAGAGGTGAATTTAGGGGCTGAAGTGTACGTGCAGCTCCTTTCCCAGAAGAGTGGATAAATTATCCTGTTGTTCCTAGAAATCTTTGGTATTTTGTGTAACTGCGAATGAGGAACTGATGTATCTCAGTTCTGTGTCCCTCAACAGGGTGGGAGAGGTCCCTGGAGCCACCTCAGAGTCTGCTGGGGGTTTGGAGCAAAAGGATCAAGCAGGACCCCTGGACCCATGGTTCTTCCTGCCCAACACCTCCCCTGCCACCCGCCCCATCTGCTCACCTTGCCTGCGCCGTAGCCACTGCTGCAGGGGGTACACGGTGCAGTCACACACCCAGGGGTTCCCCTCCAGCTGCACCTCTGGAACCGCCTCCATCAGCTGCAGGCTCCAAGCGTCCACAGAGCCCAGCGCATTGTGCTGCAGGTCCAGGTGGAAAAGAGCCTTCAGCGGCAGGAAGAAAGGGGACTCGAGCTCCCGCAGGTTGTTATTTCTTAGGAGCAGGGTGTGCAAGTTTCCCAAGCCCTGGAAAGTGTCCGTGTGGAGGTGGGCGATGCTGCAGCTGCTCAGGTCCAGCAGATGCAGTGCCCCAAGGTTGGAGAAGACTTCTGGGCCCAGTGCAAGCAGGGCATTGCTAGAGAGGTTGAGGGAGCGCAGGGATGGGAAATGCATCAAGAGAGTCCTGTGACGGGGCACCACCAAGGAGTTGAAGGAGAGGTCCAAACCAGTGATGTTGCTTGGAAGGGAACTTGGAGGGCGCAGGAGGCTCTTCCCGGTGCAGTCAGCCCATCCCTGGCAAAAGAGCTGCTGTTTGAGATGGGCTCTCTGTGCAGGGGAGGATCTCTAGACCAAGACCCCCCAGAAGATCAAACGCCTTACCTAATTACCCTGGCAGAGTTTAAAAAAGTAAAGACACAAACAAAGTAGAGACACAGCTGTAAAATCCCATGAGCTGCCAGTTTGGCGTGGGTCATGATAAAAGGAAAAGGATAAGTAGGACAGCCCAGGACTCAGAGCAGCCAACCGAAGAAGTAAAGAAGTGTGGAGAACCGAGGAGATGCTCAGACAAGGTGGGTACGAAGGGACCAGGGTATCACCCTCCCATCCCCTCTTCTAGCTGTTGCCATCTGGATTCACCTTCCTCTTTCTCCCCCAGATCCCCACCTCCAACCCCCAGGGAGCCCTTGCATGACACAAGGGCATCCCCCAGATGGGGAAAGGAGTGGGAGAGACCCCTGCCCATGGCAGGGCAGGCAGGCACGCAGCAGCCTGCTGCAGAGAGGTGGGCATCTGCACCAAGAGCTGCTCCCCAGGGGCTGTGCAGGGTGTTGCACCCACTCCTCAAGCCCTCCCATGTTTCTGAGGATACACTGCAAGTTGCAGTGGCTTAGTGCAGGCTGGGTCTGTCTATACCAGTAAATAAAACAGACCAAGGGACCATTTGCTATCCCAAAAGTGCATGCTGGATGGATCCATCAAGCCCAAACCAGGGTGGCCAAATTCAAACTGGTTTTGGGGAGCAGTCCCCAGCATGTGTTACTCCTGGGCTTTACACGGGAGAGGGCCAGCTGCCCAAACAGAAGCTGCCAGAGAGCAGGTTGGTAATTTAACAGCTTGGTTGGGCAGGCATTGGCTCCTGCACGATGCCACATTTAGGCCCTGCAGGCAGAGATGCAGTGGAGGAAGTTTGTTGTGGTCTGTAGTCCTGGCTTTCTAGGTCTGGCTGCTTTCCAGCTAGCCAACGTTTCTGTTTCTTTGCCTCTCACATGGTCACCTCTCCTTCATCCTCCTGTACCCCCAAATCTCCTGTCAGGCCTTACAGTCCCTGCTCACTAGAGAAACAGCTGTGCCCTTACAAATCTGAGCTGCTCAGGACTGGGTTATAATGGGGCTGAGCCATGGAGACACTGCACAGGTCCTGTCCGGAGCTCAGACAGGGCTGGGCTCAGGGAAGTTAGGGAAAACAGTGCAAATGTTTTGAGGGAGTATCTGAGAGCTGGGTGGGCAGCACTGTGCTGCGCCATCCATCTGTGACAGCCACTTTTCCTGCCTCCTCCCAGCTCCTGCCCGCAGCAGCCAGCCGAGCTGCTGGCTGCAGTGCTTGTCCTGGTGGGATGGTTGTATTTCCTGCTCCGCACCAGTTGCTCAGGATCCTGACCCCACGGTCAGCCTGACCTGGCTTGGTCACCGCGCCAAGCACCACTGTGCATGGGAGAAGGCAGCGAGGGGCTGGGAGACCCTGAGGTTGTGCCTCGCTGCTGCTTGCCATGCAGTACCCCTTATGGGTGGCTGTGTTTTGGCCACAGCCAAGAGACGCCTCCCCCTCAGAGTCAGAAACACTGTGGTTTGTCACATTTTGAGCCGTGCAGAGCGGGAGTTACCTGCCAGGACTTGTCGCCCCACAGACACACGGTGCCGCCATCCCAACCATGCTGACAGGACCAGGAGTGGGGGGCCCCTGCCTACCCCCGGCCATTGCCCACGCCAGCACCCCCTTGGCCCCCCTACCTGGTGGTCGAGGCTGCAGGGGTGTCCGGTCACCACCAAGCAGGCGCAGAGGAG
>NW_010210422.1:41923-42191 GCF_000695765.1 Mesitornis unicolor
TCCCGCCAGCTGCTCACGGGTGAAAGGTGACGGCACCGGTTACACATTAACCACCGCGCCCGCCACCTCCCACCACTGCCTCCCGTGACCGGGCACCGCCAGCATCTGTCACTTGTGGGGTGCCACAGGGGCCGCCTTGGTGGGAGCAGAGCACCAGAGGTGCTGGGGGGACAGAGGAGGTAGGGGGGACACCTCTGTGGCAACTGCCCTGAGACAGCCATGCTGGAGGAAAGCAGCCTGAGCCCAGCCCCTGCTGTGCCGGTCGCTG
>NW_010210422.1:42220-59555 GCF_000695765.1 Mesitornis unicolor
CCAGGGCATGGGCGTGCAGCAAGCCTGGGCTGAAGAAGCTGGGGCTGAGGCAGGAGGAAAGTTTCCTACAGGAAAATAAAAGTCTCACTGCGATTCAAGCGGAAAGGTGTTTAAAACATGCAGCAAACAGGCAGGTCTCTGGGCCTAGCAGTGCCTCAGCAGCGTTGTCTTTCCAGCATCAGGGATTCACTGATAAAAACGTGACTTTTTTAGTCCTTCGGGGCTTCTCTGAAGGTCCTAGAGGATAGGGGTTCCCCACCACCTCTGGCATCCTTTGCACAGGGCCACTGTTCATCAATAGGGCTCCCCGCCAGCCCTGCCATGGAGTCAGTGAAAATCTGGGATATCATGGCCAAGCAGCATCTTGTGGGTGTTTGCAGGCACACGGTTGGGTGAGACGTGCTGCTGTGCCCACAGATGCCAGCGTGGGTGAGTAGGCAAGGGCTGGGAGAGCCACAGCCCAGGCAGGGGAGGCACTGGCAGTGCCCCATGCCGCTTTGCCTCTGCAGCAGGAGAGAGCCCTGAGCTTTCTTCCCCGCTCTCAGCTCCCCACTCCATACTCCCACTCCCACTTAGCAGCAGGAAACCGCTGTGGCTCTGCAGTTTCCACGCCGGCAGCAGCCCCGACAGGGCGGCCCCGCTTTCCCCAGCTGCCAAGGGTCTCCTCCACAGGCGCACGTCCCACCCTTTCCTTGGGGAAAGGACTTCCCAGCAGCCCGTCCTTGATCCTGCGAACATCAGGGATCACACACATAGGCAGACATCTGCCTGCTCCCCCACTGCCCTGCCGATGTGACTGGGCGGGCTGGGGATGCTCGGCCACCCTGCTCCCAGGCTGCTTTTACACCTGGTGGCAGCAGCCCTTAACTCAGCCTTGCAGGACCTCCCCAGGACCTGCCATGCACATCAAACAAAACAAGCAGCCAGAAAAGCAGGGCTAGACAATGTCGCTGAGGCAGCCCAGCCCATCAGTGAATTTGCAGGGCGTTTGCATTTCCTATCAGGAAACGTATCGGTGCGTTATGGTTTCTGGCATGCGGTGCCGTGCATTAAAACGTGTAAATGATAACAAAAAGGGGTATTTTTGTCACTTGTTTTGCTTTTTTTAAGTCTGTCATGATTCAGCAAAAAATTGAGTTCTGTGAATTCAGCAGAAATTCAGGTGCTTTCAGTGTGCTGTGGGTTGGGCAGCTGGAGCTTTCCATATTACCATATATCCAGATGCGGATGAGACCACATCTGCAATATTGGGTCCAGTGCTGGGCCCTCAGCTCAAGAAGGACAGGAACTGCTTGAAAGAGTCCAGCAGGGCCACAAAGATGAGATGCTGCAGGGAGTGGAGCATCTCCTGCTGAGGAGCGGCTGAGGGAGCTGGGGCTCTTGAGCTTGGAGCAGAGGAGCCTGAGGGGTGCCCTCATTCCTGGGGATCCATTGGGAAAGGGCAGTGTCAGGAGGAAGGAGCCAGGCTCTGCTCTGGGATGGCCAATGCCAGGACAAGGGGCAATGGTCCCAAGCTGGAGCACAGGAGGTTCCAGCTGAAGATGAGGAGAAACTTTGTGAGTGTGAGGGTTATGGAGCATGGCCCAGGCTGCCCAGAGAGGTTGTGGAGTCTCCTTCTCTGGAGACACCCAAAGCCCTGGCCATGTTCCTGTGTGACTGCTCTGGTGATCCTGCTCTGGCAGGGGTTGCACTGGATCAGCTTTCCAGGTCCCTTTCAACTCCTAAGATTCTGTGATTCTGTGATATTACAAGAGAGCAAGTGTGGCAGGCTGCTTCGGCTGAGGTCAGCTGCACCCTGCTCCCTGGTTCCTCCTCTGCAGCTTCATAAAGTTAAGCTGGGGCTGTAAGGTCCTGGTTGGGTCTCACCACAAAACCTCCCAGAGAGGTTCTCACCCCCACCTCCAATTCGAGGGGTCTGTACCGATGGACACCTCTCATCCAGGTATTCTTGGAAAAAATGCAAGGGGACAAATCAGCTTGGGTCAGATCCCTCAATGGATCCCTGAGATCTCCTGGGCATCGCCTGGTGTGGAAAGCTGACCCCAGGTGACTCCCATTCCTCAAAAGAGCAAAACAACGTCCTGGTTCCCCTCAGGCAGGGGTCTGCAGTTGCAAAGCCTTCCAGTAACGCATCTTTGTTCTGTGTAAATAACCCCATTCCCAAAGCGACCCTCATGTCAGAGGACATTTCACACTATAACTCACAGCCTTGTGCTCCGCATTTACAGTACAGCTGTGCCTCAAATGCCCCATAGGTCTCCCAAAAACAGGGCCCCTCACCTATGCACAGCCCACAGCTAAGCTTAGTTTTCCAGGAAAACAGGGGGCAGCTGCATCTGGTGTCCATCTTTTTGGGGATCTCTCCCTCCCTCCTGTCGTGGGGTGGCTGGGTGGCTGTGCTGGGGGAGCCCCTGGCCACTGCCATCCCTCGCTCAGCAAGCCATGGGCACTGCGTGGCCTCGGAGCACGCTGTAAATAGTCGGAAGCGATGAATGGATTTCCCCTTCCTCTCCATGTGTGCTTTAGATTTTTGGCCGGATACGGCGTGGGCTTGGGACACACCAAAACATGAGGCTCGCTCCCTGGCAGCCCTGGCTTTCACATGGGAACAGCTTGGTTTGTGAAGCAGTGTGAGGTTTGGTGGGTGAGGTTTGGTGGGTGAAGCTTACAGTGATTTCCTGGGAAATGTCTTTCGTTTGCCAGGGAAAGACCTCAGATCCACTGGAGAATGGGGCAGCCTCGCAGGAGGGGTGCGTGTGGGACCCCCTGAAACTGGGGAGGAAAGTGAGGCCATGCCGTGCCCATGCTGTGCATGGGAAAGTGCTCGGGGAAAGCCAGGCTTTCTGTCACTTTCTGCTTCCTCCCAGATATGTTTACTGCAATATGGAGGGTTTTCTCCCCCAGCAGTGGCCAACCTCCTGTGCAAGTTGTCCAGTTTTTCATCGCCCTGTCTGTTCTGCCACTCAGCTCCTCTCAACCCAAAGGACAGCCCTGTGACAGCCGCTGCAGGCTGGAGCCAGACACCAGCACAATGTGGAGCCCCTGGGGGGCCGTGCCTCGGCACCTCCGGCGGGGGGAGGCCGCGCTGCCACAAGGTGTGTCCGGCCTCAGCATCGCCGCACGCCGCTCGACGGGGTGGGAGCCTGCTTGGGGCAGCTCCTGGAGTCAGGGCCGTCTCTGAACAATGGGTGGAGAGCAGGAAACGCCGCATGGGAAACAGGATTTGGCTCCGCCGCTGCCGCCAGCCACGGCCCCTTGGCCCCTTTCCTTTCCCTGCTCCAGAGAGCCCTTCCCACAGCCGGCAGCCACGAGGCTGCGCTGAGGGAGCGGGGATGCTGCCGCCCAGGCGGGCTGGGACATGAGACCCTCTGCACAGCGGGCAAGGCGTGGGGGTCAGGACACCTCCCAGTTAGGCTGGGGGCTCAGCATGGCTTTGGGAGCCCTGGACATGCAGCTCTAGCCCTGGGAGAGCTGCCACCAGGCAGGGGACCTCAGTGGCCTCTTCACTACCAAGCAGCTGGGTGGCCACCAAGCCCGCGGGGACGGTGACATCTTCCTCGCTGTACCCAGGCTATGCTCCAGAGGAGGTGGTGGCGGCTGCCCCGGACGCCGAACAGCAGGGCAGAGACAAGATGGGGTGCATGGGCTGGAAGCAGGGATCCTGAGGCACCGCTCACGTGGAGCCTCTAGGCAGTCGCTGCCCCTGGCTCTGACCCCCGCGGCTGGGACATGCCGAGGATTTTCTGACCCGTCACAGATTCGGGACACGCTCCAAGGACATGGGAGTCCAGCTTTATCTTCTGCTTCTCCTCCCATGGCTGGCAGGTAAATGTCCCCTTTTCCTCTGCCCCAGGGAGCACCCACTGCCCTAGAGAGGCTTGGTGGGACGAGGCAGCTGTGGGAGCTCAGTGGCGCCATCAGAGCAGGGTTTGGAGGGAGGAAACATCCCTTTGTGATCGGCCATTTGGAGACATCGGGGCCAGCAGTGCCCTCCCCTACCTGCCTCTCACCGGCATGGGGCTGGAGTGCAGGCAGCTCGTGGGAGAAGAGGGGCCTGGGGACCCCCACCCTACTGCACCGGCTCATGTCAAGGGGGTGAGCCTGTGGGGCTCTCCAAAAAGAGAGTGGAAATGCCCACTGTGTCATCCCAATGGGTCTGCGCCCGACCTGGCTGTGCCCCGGCTGTGCCTTCTGGGCTGGGGGTGGCAAAAATGGCCTGGAAAGGGGGTGACATCTGGGTGATGGGGTCTGGCCCTGAGGCAGGCAGCTGTGCCCTTGTCCAATTTTGATGTGCCCTCGTGCTCTACCACCCCAGGGGCCATCCTGGACATCACTCTGATTGCCAACGTGCAGAGCCTGTCCCACTCCGACTTCTTCCTCTCCTGCGTCATGGGGGAGCGCGATGTGAGCTACCTGCAGATTGAGCGGGAGAACAAGATCGTGATGACACACCCCAAGACGGGCTTCCAAAACTATCGCAACCGCAGCAACCACGTCCAGGCCAGGGGCTTCTCCATGGCCGACCTGGTGGGGATCCTCTACTGCCTGGGACGCACCCCGACCGAGCAAGCCCAGGTGGTCTACGTGCACAACCGCCCCGGCACCAACAGCCACAACGGTGAGTGGCTGGGGGAGGCAGCAATGACCCATGGGCAAGGTTTGGGGTCTGCTGGCACTGGTGGGGTGGAGAGGAGAAGGGTGTTCAGCTGGAGGAGCCCCATGGAGGTGTGTGGGGATGGGTGGCAGCGTAAGCAGCCAGTTGGCCTGGGAACGGTGCCCAGGAGCAGGGCAAGGTCCAAAAAGAACCAGGGCACCTTTTGTGGAGGCAATGTGGCCTGGAAATCATTAACCAGGTTAGGGGGAAGCCTATGGGAGCTGTGCCAGCCTCGTACCCCCATGGGGAGGGGGTAGCACCAAGGAGCATCTCCAGCAGCCTCCCTGGGGCTGCAGCGATGGGGTCTCACCAAGAGGCACTGCCGGGGTGCGCTGCAGATGAGTCTTGTCTCCTTCTCCCATTTTGGGCCATATAAGCCAAAAGTACCTCCCCAGGCTGGCCAGCAGTGGGGACAACACCCAAGGCAGTGATCTCCCAAACTGCCTTCCCACAATCTCTGCTCCCCCTGTGCTTGGGACTTTGTAAACTATTAGTACTGAGATTTTTTGTGATAGGTGTTTCCTTGACGATGCTGTCTAGCTTTTATTTATAGTCTTGGCTGAAACAGTCAACTTTCCTGGAATGAGATGAAGGGGATACAAGTTTCCCTGCCCCTGTTAATACACAGCTGCAGCATGTTGTTTTGAGCATCTATGATATCTCCAAGCTGGGCAACAGAGGCTGCCGGTGGGGTCCAAGCATCCCCCAAGGAGCAGGGACCAGCTGGATCTAAAAATGGCATAACCAGGCCAAAATACCACTGTGGGGGGGCTGGTCAGCATCCAGACCTAAGCCCCTGCGGGAGCTGCAAGTACCAAAAAAGTGGCTTTTTTTCCAAGTGCCAAACAAGCTGCTGTTGCTCTGTTTAATTCAGAGAAGGAGAAGTAGGGAAAAAAATGAGGAAGATGAATCAAAGGAAAAAGTAACCCAAAAAAATTACATCTTTGCAGGGGGAGGGAGGTCTGGGTACAGAACCAAGCAGGGTGCTCAGTGGGTGTCGTGGGTCCTGTTAGGCCCAAGAGCGCACAAAAGCAGCCAGGATGATGAGGTAGCGGGTGGGGAATGCTGCTAGAGGAAACCTGGCATCTCCCAAAAGGTCATGCACAAAGAAGAACACAGGAAGGATGATAAACTTTGGAAGTTTTGCTGTAAAAACACTCTAAAACAGACCAAAAAGGTCATGAGGAGCCATTTCAGAAGTGTCGAAAATGGCAATAACCTATTTTTTAGAATACGCAGATAGGTCATTGCAGAAAAACAAAAGTCTTTTATTTTTCCATCCATGTGCATGATAGAGAAGCCAGGGAAACTTCTTGGTGGGGAGCTGTCTCAAATGCCAGCGCTGATAGCAGGAGAGAGGTGACAAAACAGCTGAGTGGAGCAGGACAGCGTTGCCGGGCCAGGCTTGCCATGAGCAGGGCTGTGGGGTATGAGCGGGCAGCAAGGCTGCTGTGGGGCACCAGCCTTTCCTAAAAGCTTTCTGCGTCAGGAGTTACAGGCCTGTAAAGCTAAATTGGAAACAGGCAAATGAGTGGAAACTGTAATAAAGAGCAGAATTTGTGGTTATGTGGTACCTAAGGTAGAGGCAGAGTGAGTTTGCAGTAGGGGGGTCTCCAGAGCGGCAGAGGTGAGGATGCTGTGTGCGACCCGGTCGATGCTGTCTGCTCGGGTTTCTACAGAAAATTAAGAAAATTCCCTTTCAGAGGCTCTTTAGGAGCAACTTTGCACCCAGGCGGTGGCAGAGGTGGTCTCTGTAGAGGCAAATAACTGAGTATAAGACAAGGAGCAAGAATAGGAGTTAATTTGTGCTTCTTGTCACGCGGGGAAGGCCCCAGTGGTGTGGCACAGGGTCCCAACTAGAGGGATAACACCTGACTTGGGAGGCTCCTGCGCTGCAAACCACTGAAGGTGGGGAATTACTGGGATATGTGACCTCCGGTGGTCTTCCCCCGGTGTCTGTGGTGTGTACCACTTCTTCCTGGGCCTCTCCGGGGCAGGATGCAGGGCTGGATGTGCCTTAGCTCCAGCCTGGCGTGGCTACTTCTTAGTGTGAGCGAGCTGGCAGGGCCTGTGCCCTCCTTTGTGTCTGTACTGGCACGCCCAGGGCTTAGTTTCCCAGGCCTTAATGTATTTATAGCCCCGTCTGTGGGCTCCGGCTGACTCACATTAACACCCTGAGAGTTCATTGCTGCTGCACATCCCAACAGCTGGGTAATCAGGAAAACAGCCATGACAGGGCCACCGGTCCCGTGGGCTGGCGTGCATCCCTCCACACGCCTGCTTCCCCTCACCTGGATGGCTGGGCTGGGGGTGCTGGCGCTGCCCTTGGGTGCGAGTGCTCTGGGGGCTGACTGCTGCTCAGCCTGCTCCTGCTCCTCCCTCTGCAGCTCACCTCTTCCCAGTGAAGGCCACGCAGTCCGTGAACGTCGCCGAGCCGGCCACCTTCTCTGCCAAGGTCCTCAAGAGGAAGGAGACAGACGTTATGTGGAAAAGAAATGGCAAGTGGTCCTAAGAGCATGGGGCTGGGGCTGCTCCCAGTCAGTGCTTGGCACCAGCCCTGGGGGCACAGGGGGGCTCTGGGGTCACTCTCTTTTCCCTTGCAGGTACCTACTACCAGACCACAGACCGGGGCGAGGTGAGGGGTGACCTTGTCACACTGACGCTCCCCAATGTGAGCGTGACTGAAAATGGGGTCTACAGCGCCACATTCATGGGGGACAGCCCTCTGTGGAGCGCCTTCTACCGCCTGATCGTGAGAGGTGAGCGGAGAACAAGCTCCTTGGGACACGAGGACAGGCGGCTGTACCCTGTCCCTCAGCTTGCTGCCACCCTGCGCCCCCTCTGCTCTCTCTGCAGCCTGCCCCGCGAAGAAATGGGGACCGTCCTGCCAAAAAGACTGTCCCGACTGTCTGAACGGTGGTGTCTGCCACGACCATGTTGGTGAATGCGTTTGCCCTCCTGGGTTCATGGGCACCCGCTGTGAGCGAGGTAGGTGCTGAGCTGCCCAGCAGCAGGAGCTGTGCCCAGGCCACGCATGGGGACCTCGCTGCACCCCCGGACCTGGGTACTGTAGCCAGAATCTTTGTGTGCATCCCCAGTGCCTCCCTGCCTGTGGTGTCCCCTGTTTGGGAGCAGGCCTGGACCATCCACGTCAGCAGGACACAGCTCTGTACCTGCTTGGGGTGGAGATAGGGGGCTCGGGGCGCCCTAGCTGGTGCCATGCCATGCACGCTTGTTTTTCCAGCCTGCCGGGAAGGCCAGTTTGGCCGCAACTGCCAAGAGACATGCCAGAGAGCCCAGGGCTGCAGGGGGCTGAGCTTCTGCCTGCCGGATCCCTACGGCTGCTCCTGCGCCTCAGGCTGGAGTGGCTCCCGCTGCAACCAAGGTATGGGGATGTGGGCATCCGTCGTATCGCTCATTCAGCCTGGGCCTCTCCCAGGACCCACGCAAATCTCTCCTGGTCTGAGAGTTGGCACGGGCTGAGCAGTGCTGCTGCCTGCCCCAGCTGCCCATGGGCTCTGTCCCCACAGTCCTGTGCTGTGCCAGCCCCACGCTGTGGCTGGGGGTAGCAGCGAGCTCTCCTCTTCCCACAGCCTGTCCGCTGGGATACTACGGCCCCGACTGTGCCCTGGGGTGTGCCTGCCGAAATGGAGGCAGGTGTAACCGGCTCACCGGGCGGGGGTGGCCTCAGCGGCTGTGTCTGCCCCGCAGGCTGGCACGGGCAGCCCTGCGAGAAGTCAGGTGAGGTGCAAGGCCATGGCAGGTTCCTGTCCCCACACTCAGGTGGGCTCCAGCTCCTTCCTCACCGGTCACTGTGGGGGAGCTGTCAGCTACTGGTCTTGCCAGCCAGCTCAGCAGCCCCCCTTCCCTGCAGAAATAGTCCCCAGCCCTATGGAAACCAAGGCGCTGCAGGGGGAGCATCTAGTCTGACCCCCTGGGATTAGCTGTGCCAAGAGCATTGCTGAGCCCAGCACGTGGGATAGGGATCAGGGCTGGATCACAGCACCCAGTACCGCCCCCCAGCACAGCTGGGACCGGGGTTCCTCTCCTTCTCATGCCTGGGGATGAGTGGGGCCAGCCCTAACACCAATTTCTCCGTGCCAGACCGATTCCCCCAGATCATCCAACTGGCCTCAGAGCTGGAGTTCAACCTGGGCTCTGAGCCCATCGTCAGCTGCGTGGCCACTGGCAACCCGCTGCCTGCCAGTGACAGCGTGGAGCTGCGCAAGGCTGACGGCACTGTGCTCAAGGTACCGCTGCCTGCCTGGCGCCTGCTCCCCACCGCCCCGTGCCCTCTGCCCACTGCCATCCCCACACATCAGCCCCAACCTGTGTTGCTGGCTCCCCAAAAAGCATGCGTTTCCTTGCCAGTCTGCTGGGCAGCTCCAGGCCAGCACAGGGAGCTGGGAAGCTGAGCCAGGGAGCTGATGGCACCCTGTGTGTGCCCACAGCTCATCAAAGCCATCATCGAGCCAGGGCAGATCACCTGCGAGTTTCAGGTACAGCGCCTGACGAAGGCGGACACGGGGCTCTGGGAGTGCCGGGTCTCCACGACTGGGGGCCAGGACAGCCGGAAAGTCAAGGTCAACATCCGAGGTGAGGAAAGGGTGGTGGGACAAGTGGGACGAGCTGGGGCTGCTGACAGCAGGGTAGGGCAATGCCACCTCCACTGCTCACTGGACTGGGTGGCACCCATCTGTGCTACAGTGCCAGCAGATGGGTGTGGGTGATGATAAAAGACTTCCCTGACAAAGCTGAAAGGAGACAAGAGGTGGTGGATGTCCCCACACTCTGCTCCTCATTGTTCACAGTCCCACCAGTGTCATTCCCTCCTTCCCCCCCAGTGCCACCAGCGCCCTTGAGTCCTCCCCGGCTGCTGGCCAAGCAGAGCCGCCAGCTCGTGGTGTCACCCGTGGATTGCTTCTCCGGTGACGGACCCATTGTCTCCATCAAGCTCCTCTACAAGCCCAAGGACGACACCTCAGCTTGGTCATCTATTGTGGGTACGTGTTTGCTGGGGCAGGAGGGTCACAGGTAGGACCTGCACCAGCCAGTGGAGGTCTGGGGTGGGCAGAGGTCTCCATCTGGGGACCCCTGCAGTGATGCTGAGGAGGACGACAGTGGCAAGGCAGTGTGGGTCATGGGCACGGCTTTGACTTGTTCTCTTGTCCAACAGTCGACAACAGCGAGAACATCACCCTCATGAACCTCCGGCCGGTGACTGCCTACGTCGTCAAGGTGCAGCTGAGCCGGCCAGGGGATGGTGGGGAGGGCAGCAAGGGGCCTGAGGCCATCATGGTGACCGAGTGCCTTGGTGAGCCCTCATCTCCATCACCCACACCCTGACCCTAACACTGACCCTAGCCTTGTGCATGAGGTTTTGCTACCTTTTTGTTCACAGAGCCCACAGTCAAGCCTGTGATCGAAGGTTGGTCCATAGAGGAGAAAAACACGCTTCATGTCAACTGGAAATTGCCAAGTAGTCATGAGCCAGCACACGGGTTCATCGTCCACCTCTTTGACTCTGCGAAGCGGCTGGTGTGTGAGAAAAACATCACGTCCATCTCTGTGCTCTCTGCCCGCATTGGGGACCTGGAGTTCAACAAGGAGTATGGGCTGGAGGTGCTGGTCTACCACTGCAACAGCCTGGGACCCCCTTCTGACCTCTACAAGGTCATGATCAACAGCAAAGGTGGGTCTGGCAGCGCACAGGGAATTAACACAGGGAATTACAGTCATAAATCAGTTATAAATGTAACAGTAACCACCCCCAGGTCCAGCTGCTTCTGTACCCCAGATAGCACATGAACAGCTGCTTGGGGGGAAATGAGTCCTCATTTCCCCGCTAGATCCTGCAGTCTCCAGCACCAAGCAGCTGAGAAACATCCCAAGAAAAATTTCTCTCTCCTTGATTTGCTTTAACCTCACTGCCTGGTAATTTTGCTGGATAGTGACTGGGGCTTGGGGAGATCTGCAGCCCCTCCTGCAGGCATGAACACACATGCAGACCTCCGCACGAATGGAAGACCATGGTGAGGTGGAGCATAATCCTGACCAACGTTTCTGGGAGCCAAAGGGGAAGGAGTGCACGAGTCCTTCAGCAAGGCTCCATGCTGGCCACTGGGCACTGGGAGGGCTGGTGGGCATCAGGCTTGGAGGATGTGAGGGTTTCTCCGCTTGCTGCTTGTGAGAGCTTTGTGTGGTTTGGGGATTTGGAGTTAGGCATGTGAGCAGGATGGAGAAGACTGAGAGGAGATGATGGGCATGACAAGACACTCATAACCTGCTGTGTGTGAAGGAGGGTTGAAGAAGGAAAATATCCCAAGAGCTAGTTAGTACAGAGACATGACGATCCCTGAGGCTGTGAGCGTTTGTGGGTGCAGTCCTGCCCCACTGTACCCAGCAATGCGCTCCCAGCCCCAGGGTCCATGTCCAGCTCCTTCTGCCTCCACCTAAGGGCCAGGTGACCCTGGAAGTCCCTCAAACCTGGCACAGCTTTGGTTGCCATTGCCATCCATGGGGTCAGGTCGTCCAGGCAGCACTCAGCCTCTGCAGCACCAGAAGCCCCATCCTGGGGCTGACGCTCTCCTCTCCTTGTCCCAGGGCCTTCTTCCCCACGCTCGCCCTCAGCAGAGGCCGTGTCCGACACCGCCGTCAGGCTCTCCTGGCAGGTCCCTGAGTACCCCAATGGGGGCATCACCAAGTACATCGTGGAGCTGCAGCAGGTGGGGGGCACCAGCGAGCCCCAGTGGATCGACACCGACAGCGGCGCCGAGACCACCAAGATCGTCGGGGGTCTCAACGCCAGCACCAGCTACCAGTTTCGTGTTCGGGCCAACTCCCATGTCCCAGGGGAGTGGAGCCAGCCCGTGAAAGCCAGGACCCTGGGGGATGGTGAGTGGGGTGTCCCAGCAGATCGCAGGCTCATGGCTCTGCTGGAGCTTGAGCTCAGCATCTGGGTCAGCAAAGAGCGACCGGAGCAGCTCTGAAGCAGTAGCCCAAACCCAAAGCACTTATGAGCATCTTCAGCAATCCTGCTCCTCCTAGTCCTGACAGGGTAGGGGTGGCATGGTGGCACTCACAGAGCACCTCTGCCTTGGCCAGAGGGTGACTACTCTGCCATGGTAAGACCATATCTGCAATATTGTGTTCAGTTCTGGGCCCTCAGCTCAAGAAGGACAGGAACTGCTTGAAAGAGTCCAGCAGGGCCACAAAGATGCTGCAGGGAGTGGAGCATCTCCTGCTGAGGAGCGGCTGAGGGAGCTGGGGCTCTGGAGCTTGGAGCAGAGGAGACTGAGGGGTGCCCTCATTCCTGGGGATCCATTGGGAAAGGGCAGTGTCAGGAGGAAGGAGCCAGGCTCTGCTCTGGGATGGCCAATGCCAGGACAAGGGGCAATGGTCCCAAGCTGGAGCACAGGAGGTTCCAGCTGAAGATGAGGAGAAACTTTGTGAGTGTGAGGGTTCTGGAGCACGGCCCAGGCTGCCCAGAGAGGTTGTGGAGTCTCCTTCTCTGGAGACACCCAAAGCCCTGGCTGTGTTCCCGTGTGACTCCTCTGGTGATCCTGCTGTGGCAGGGGTTGCACTGGATCAGCTTTGCAGGTCCCTTCCATCTCCTCACATTCTGGGATTCTGTGATAGTGTGTGAGGGCCTAGAGGAGCAGGGCAGAGCCAGCACATAAGGAGCCAATGGCTGGACCCAGAGTTGGTTGGAGGTCCAGAAACCAGCAGGTTTGGTGGTAGGGCCCAAGCGGTGCCACCCTCACCCCTGAGCCACCATGGATGCCGCTATGGTGTCCTCATGGCGTCCCAGGGTGTTGGGAAAGAGCTGCAGGCTCTGTGTTTGGCCACCCATGCAGCCTGGGCAGGGCTCAGCCGTGTACCATGACCCCCATCCCTCCTCTTGGCAGGAGCGCTGAGCGTCCCACCCAGCCTGGGCAGCCAGAGCACGGAGCAGGCAGGAATAGACCAGCAGCTGCTCTTGGCCATCGTCGGCTCCGTGTCCGTCACCTGCCTCACCATCCTCTTTGCCCTCCTGGCGCTTTTCCTCCTCAAGAACGGCGCCGCACCTTTACATACCAGTCTGGCTCGGTGAGTGCTGCCTGCCCCGCCAGGACTGTGTCCCCAGCTCCCCACGTCCTGTCCCGATCCAGGTCACGCTCCGTAGCCTCCAGTCCAGATGCAGCCAGACCTCACTTCCACATGGAGAGGGTGCGGAGCCCGCCCTTGCCCACAACACCTGCCCGCGGGCAGAGGGGTGCCCGGTGCCTAAAACCTCACCCGCTCCCATCTGCCAGGGGGAAGAGACCATCCTGCAGTTCAACTCGGGGACCCTGACCCTGACACGTCGACCCAAGCCGCAGCCCGAGCCCCTCAGCTACCCCATCCTGGAGTGGGAAGACATCAAGTTTGAGGACATGATCGGGGAGGGCAACTTCGGGCAGGTCATCAGGGCCATGATCAAAAAGGACGGCCTGAAAATGAACGCAGCCATCAAGATGCTGAAAGGTGAGCATGGGGGGAGGTGGGCAGGGTGGGCTGGGGGATGCAGCTGTGCCCAGGGCTGAGGAGGGAGGAGGCAGGAGCTATCGGTAGAGGAGCAGAGGAAAGGCCTTTCTTGAAGGACTGAGGTATCCATCCCTGCTTTGCTTCCAGAGTTTGCTTCGGAGAACGACCATCGGGACTTTGCTGGGGAGCTGGAGGTGCTGTGCAAGCTGGGCCATCACCCCAACATCATCAACCTGCTGGGTGCCTGTGAGAACAAAGGTGAGGGCTGTTCCCCTCTCCCCAGCCCCATGGCTCTTGCCCCGCTGTGTATTCCTCTTTGCTGAGGAAAGTCCCACGAGCCCAACCTCCTCCTACCCTCCAGGCTACCTGTACATCGCCATCGAGTACGCTCCCTATGGAAACCTCCTCGACTTCCTCCGCAAAAGCCGAGTGCTGGAGACGGACCCAGCCTTTGCCAAGGAGCACGGCACTGCCTCCACCCTCACCTCCCAGCAGCTCCTCCAGTTTGCTTCGGATGTGGCCAAGGGGATGCAGTATCTGAGTGAGAAGCAGGTACATCCCCAGCAAACCCCCCCAAAGCATCCTTTCCCAGGGGTCTGGGGACTCCCTAGCAGTGCACAAGACCCCAGGGGCCAGCAGGAGGGTGCATGTGGCTCCTGCTGACTGCTGGCCCCTTGCAGTTCATTCACAGGGACCTGGCAGCCAGGAATATCCTGGTGGGAGAAAACCTGGCCTCCAAGATTGCTGACTTCGGCCTCTCCAGAGGAGAAGAGGTCTATGTGAAGAAGACAATGGTGAGGCAGGAGAGAGACATCTCCATGGGGCCTGCACCAATGCGGTGGGCAGCACCCCTTGGCAATGGGAATACCCCACTGTGCCAGGACCAGCTGGTGGTGGGGATGTCCCCCTCTCCTGACGGCCACTCTCTGTTTCCCCAGGGCCGCTTGCCAGTTCGCTGGATGGCCATTGAGTCCCTGAACTACAGCGTGTACACCACCAAGAGTGACGTGTAAGTCCTGCAGGCACAGGCATTGGGGTCTGGAGCATGGCTGGGGCCGCCTCCATCCCTCTCTGGGTCTCCTGTGCCCCTGGGGTTGTTGGTGCTGGGATGCCCTTGCTCCTACAAGAACAAGAGGCAATGCCAGTGCATCTCCTGGGTGAGCTGCTGGCTCGGCCCACTCCACCCTGGGCTTCACCCCATGCCCATCAGTGGGGTGCAGCTGGGGGCCCTGTCACAGCCTTGGCTTCTGCACTTTCAGGTGGTCGTTTGGCGTCCTGCTCTGGGAAATCGTCAGCTTGGGTAAGGCTCTTCTGTGTCCCCTGCCTCCACTCGGGTCCCTGCAGGTCTCGTCCTCCTCCAGCTCCTGAGGGGACACCTGGGGACCGTCCCCACTGCAGCCAGCTGTGTGTCTCTGGCTGCAGGGGGGACACCATACTGCGGGATGACGTGCGCTGAGCTCTATGAGAAGCTGCCCCAGGGCTACCGCATGGAGAAGCCACGCAACTGCGATGACGAGGTGTAAGTGGGCAGAGAGCCCCCATTGATGGTGGCACCCACATCCTCCTGACCCCGCTGCCCAGGGGGGCTCCCACCCAACCGTGGTCGCTCTTGTCTGCTTCCCCGCTGCACCGTGGCTAGGGGATGAGCTGAGGTCCCACACCCCAGACACCCTCCCCAGGCTTTAGTTTCCTGCCTGCTTCCCCCTCATCTCCCAGAAGCAGCTTTTTCTCCCTCTGTGCACGCTGAGCCACCGCTGGCTCTCTGCCCCCAGGTACGAGCTGATGCGGCAGTGCTGGCGCGACCGCCCCTACGAGCGCCCACCCTTCGCCCAGATCTCCATGCAGCTCATCCGCATGCTGGAGGCCAGGAAGGTGAGTGATGGTGGTGTTCGTGTCACCCCAGCTTGGTGGCAGGGATGTCCACCCCGCACGGGGCTTGTCCAAATGCTGGAGCATCCTTTGGGCTCATCCAGCAGCAGAACCTGCATGACCCCACTGTGCATGGTGGTAACCCCAGCATCACTTTTTGGGTGTGGGGAGCCCCATCACCTCTGCCCCAGGGCACAGTGCCTGTAAGTGTGCCAGTGGGGACAGGAGGTAGATGGGGACACTGTCACAACTGGCTCCTAACTGGGGTTCCTCCACAGGCCTACGTGAACATGGCCCTGTTTGAGAACTTCACCTACGCGGGGATCGATGCCACCGCCGAGGAGGCGTGAGGCCGCGCTGGCACCGCACAGAGGGGCGACATTGGCCCCAGGCCTGCTGGGACAGTGCTGTGGGGATGAGGGGCTGCGTGTCCCTGCCCCGGGCCTGAGTGGCCGAACACCAGTGCCCCTTCCTGAGAGCCCCTTCGCCGCAGCAGGACTGCGCCGTCTCCTCCCTGGCTGCATACTCAGGATGTGCTGGCCAGGCGAGCACATCACCAGCCACCAACGTGGGCCCACGCTGCTGTGGGACGTGCCGGGATGGCACTGAAGGACAAATGCCAGCAGGGCGTTTGCAGCGGAGCAGGTCTCCCAGGAGCCAGAATGATCCAGGACACAGAATGACCAAGCCTTGGGGTGAGAGGGGAAGCAGCGAGCCGGCAGCTCGCGGCCTCCACGGGGTTCTGGTAAACGGGGCTGCGAGCATCGCTGCCGGCGTGGGACAGGGCCACCCTGGTGCGTGCAAAGGGACAAGGGACAGCATTGGCTGCGCACAGCTCTGTGGTAACCCTTCAGAGGTGCCAGCTCCACTTTATGGACAATAAATGTAGTGCAACAAGCAGCCGGATTGAGGAGGGGAGGTAGGGGCCCAGCTCTTCCCCCCTGACAGCACCAGAGAACAGGATGTGGGGCCCTGATGCTCTGCTGTTGTGGTGGTCTCCTCAGGATCCTGTCCCCCTTGGGGCCCCCTGATGATCCCCAGGGATGCCCCAGCACCCCCAGACAAGCCCCAGGTCTCATCAGACTGTGGAGATGGGTTTTCCTAGTATCCAACTGGGATTTCTGTCCCCCTGCTGCAGTTTAGGACTTGTTCCTGTCCCCCTGGACATGAAGAACAGACTATGGCCATGCCCTTCCCACCCCAGCCAGCCACTGCCTGCCCAGCACTGCACCAACACGGGGTAACTTCCCACATCTTGCAAGGGGACAGTCATGTTCCACCGGCCTTGAACTTGTGCCTCTGGGTTGATTTTCTCCCACCTGCTGGTCCTTCGAGCATCGCCTGGGCTCTGTGCTGACCTTCCCGTGGGAGCTCCTGCCCCAGGCTGTGGTGCCTCATCCTGCACTGCGGCCGTGTGTTATGGTGACAGTGGGTGGGCTTCAGCTTGCTCAGCCCTAGGCGTGCCATCCAGCTGCCCATCCAGCCATCCTCTGTGGTCTGCGGGAAGCAAAGGCTGCTGCCCGGAGTCTGGTATCCCAGCTAAAGGCAGGGACATTTGTATTTGCCCTTCTGGGCAAGAGTCTTGTTCTCCCAGAAGGTGTTTCAACCCTGTCAATACCATTTTGATATCCCATTCTGGCCTCTGGTGCTCTTTGGTGTCAACTGCAGCCATCAGTAAGCAACCTCTCTGCCCCACCACTGAGGTCCCCAGTGACACAGTGATGGGAACTGCCACCTCTGCACCTCCTCTGCTGCCGTCCACGAGCAGCATCTGAGGCAGCATCACCAGCCCTGCTCAGACCAAGGGCTTTCTGCCTCCTTGACAGCAAACACCAGCAGCCGGATGGAGAAGGAAGTGGGACAGCTTTGACAAAATTTGACTGTGACAAATCGGTGCTGGCTGTTCCTGTCTCCCTCAGTGCCCCCCGTGCTGTCCCCAGCTGCAGGACAAAGAGAAGCCAACCTGCCCTTAATGTGATGGGGATGTGTGTGCGAGTGGCTCCTCACACCCTGGCTGGTGCTTCCTGGGCTGTGTGGGCCCTGCCAATGCCCCCTGTGCCTGCAGCTCCCCTCCCAGCTCAGCCATGGGGGCAGTGCCACTGGGCCCGGCAGAGCAGAGCCAGCACACACTGGTGCCATGCAGCACAGAGTGGGATGGAGCCAGAGCAGCCACCTCGTTCCCCATGCTCCCACATGCCTGCAGCCCCCAGCAGCCTGCCCTGCCCCGTTTGCCCCATGGGGGGGCCTCCTTGGTTTCTCAGGAGTTGTTTTTCTTCCTAGTCCAGCCTCCCGGCGTGCCGGTAGCCA
>NW_010210422.1:59891-62431 GCF_000695765.1 Mesitornis unicolor
CGAGCCAGTGACATCCCAAGGTAAGTCCTCTGGGACATTTTCAACCCCAAAGGATGGGCCAGAGAGGAGCAGGCGTGTCAAGTGCGGGCAGTGAGCACCCTAAGGCAGCCAAAACCTTGCAGGGTTGGGGAGGGGGCATCCCAGGAGGGCATGTGAGGAGTGTTCAGAGTGGGCAATGGAGCCCCCTTCTCACCCATGGGAAACCCTGGGGTGTCTGGAGCAAAGGAACATCCCTGCTCTCTGCGGACAGGACGTGGCCGCCCTCAGGGACCCCTTTGGGATGGCAGCCTGCGGCTCCCAGCCCCATGCAGGTAGCACAGGGGCTCTCCGCTCATCGAAAGCTCGTTAAAAGGATCGGAACAAAATTCAAGCTAATGTCTGAGGGCACAGCTCTGCACCACAGATAATGCTGTGGCACTGCTGGGCTAATCCCGATGCTCCTGCACTGGCCCACAGCCTCAAGCCCACCACTGGCTTGGCTGCGCGCTGCCTGAGCACGGCTGATGAGGGTCCCCATGCCACCAGGCTGCTGGGACCTGGCCACCGCATCCTCTGGCACTGGGAGCTGGGGGTGACAGAGCTGGCACAAGGTCCGGGCTGGGGGCAATGGGGTGCAAAAAAGGAAGAGTAAGTGGGGGAGGTCTGCGGTCTGCAGGGTGGGACGTGGGCTGGGAAAGGAGGAACAAGGCTGGGGATCAGGGCAAGGGAAGGGACATGGAGAGCAAGGGGACACCAAGAAGGTGGAAAGGACATTTGGGGACTGTCCCTTATTCTTTGGCCAGGCAGGCTCAGCTGGCAGCACAGCAGGTTGTACCAAAGGATGGATGCACTCAGCACATGGGGCAGGGCCAGATGCTGGCAGAGGTCATGGGGTCCTGCACCTCCTGGGGAAAGGAACACATCCCAAGGAGGAAGAGGAGGAGGAGGAGAAGGGCTGGAGCAGGTCCCAAAGCAGAGGCAGCGGGGGAAGAAGGGTGTGCTGGAGCAATGCTAGGGGCAGCGAGGCCACCCCTGTGCTTCACACATCTGCATCTTGGGACCCTTTTCCCTGCCACCAGTGGCAGGCCTCCATGGGCCAGCAAAGCCACCAGTGCTTGGGATGGAGATCTTTCGAGGTGTGATGTTCCAGTTCATCCCAGCTCATCCCTGCAAGGAAAGGGAAAGCAGCTTGCTGAGTGGGGCAGAGAAACCCACAGCCCCCCAAGCAGTCCCTGGGCCGGGGTTTGAGCATTCCCCCCACCCTGCTCAGGACCACACACCCCCACGCCAGCCCCAAGTCCCTTTCTCTCTCCCCAGGGCACTGTTCCTCCTTATCTCACTTCCACGCACCTTCCGGCGTAAGCAGGGCAGGGGTGCTCTCCCCCAATCGCCGGGGCCGGGGCCCAGAGCCCCCCCTCCGACCACAGGGCTATTTTGGGATGTTTGTTTGTCCCAAAGGACCCCGCGTGCTGAGGAGGGGGGAGCAGTGGGGCCGGCTGATGGGGAGCCCTGCCATGTCCCTCCATGCAGTGCCACAGCCACGGCCATGCCCACGCTGGCCCAGGTGCCTGCACAGAGTGGCCTCAGGGGTGAGCTGGCCAGGGGGCATGGGGCAAGGGGACACAGGTGGCAATGGGGACTGGTTTGTGCCCTGGGGCTCCTTCACGCCCATGCTCCTCCCAGACGCTGCGCTGCTGGCAGAGGTGCCCGAGGACATCCTCTGCTTCTCCCGCTCCTTTGAGGACCTCACCTGCTTCTGGGATGAGGAGGAGGAGGAGGCAGCAAGCGGGATGTGCCACTTCTACTACTGGTACAGCAGGTAGGACACAGAGGACACAACCCAGCCTCCCCTTTGCCTGCACAAGGAGCAGCAGAGTCAGGGTGCTGCAGCTCCCTGTGCTGGCCGGGTGGCTCCCAGCTGCATGGAGAGATGCTGGAGAGCCCACAGGAGCTACCCACCACACAACTCCAGCAGGGCTGGGACCCCGGCTGTCCCTCAGTCCCATGGGGACGGTGCCCTGCAGTGCATGGGGGCACAGGGAAGAAGCTGGTGACACCAAGGTCTCAGTGCCATGCCCCAGGTTCCCTCTCCTCCAGCCTGGCCCGGGCCAGGAGGCATGGGGTGCTGCAGGACCCTGCTCTCCGTTCCTCAGGGACAAGCCCACAGCGTGCACAGTTTCCACGTGGCACCACGGGGCTGGCGGGACACGGCACGTCTGCATCTTCTGACGTGCGGCTCTTCACCCAGCTCCACCTCCACGTCCTGAATGCCACCACCAACCAGACCAAGTACCGGCGGGAGCTCAATGTGGACGCGGTGGGTGAGTCTTTCCCACCAGGCAACATCTGTGTGACACCAGGGCAGTCCCCAGACCTGGATCCCCTGCCCCTGGGCCCTGTGCGGGGGCTGGCAGCACCCTGCGTTCTGCAGCCCTGGGGGGAGAGTCTTTCCCACCAGGCAACATCTGTGTGACACCAGGGCAGTCCCCAGACCTGGATCCCCTGCCCCTGGGCCCTGTGCGGGGGCTGGCAGCACCCTGCGTTCTGCAGCCCTGGGGGGA
>NW_010210422.1:62974-64335 GCF_000695765.1 Mesitornis unicolor
GGCGGCAGAGACACCCCGATCCTCCGTTGAGCGGCTGTCCCCACCGCCGGGGTGCTGGCAGGCACAGCGGAGAGGCACCTGCACCTGGGGCTGCAAGGGGTGGGGGTCCTGGGGTAGGCGAGGTGCAGCACCCAGGTTTTGGGGGACCAAGGGAAAGCAGCCCCTTCCCTGCCCTGGTCTCGCCTGCCCAGGAGACATCGGGCTGCGCTGCAGCACCCCTGACCTGCAGCACATGCGCTGCGAGTGGAGCTTGGACCCCGCAGAGCCCCACAGTTCCCAGCAGCTCTTCTACCGGCCATCTCCAAGCGGGGCTGGCATGAGGTAAGGGGCATGACAGGGACATGGTGCTCAGGCAGAGGGGTGGCACATCCCAGAGACTGCCAGCCCTACTCAAGCGTCCCACACTGTGCCACCTGGCTCTGTGCTCTGCCCTGCCCTTCCACCATAGACCTCACACTTCCCAGCCACAGCTGACAGTGGCTTTCCTGGGCAAGGGCAGGAGGGGAGAGGCAGCGCTGGCTGCAGGGACAGGGTGGCCCCAGAGCAGGGCTGGCAGCGGATGAGGGGAGCAGGGCAGTCACAGCAGGGCTGACTGGCTCCCTGCTCCCTGCGCAGGGAAGATGCATGGCAGCAGTGCAAGAAGGGGAGTGTGGAGGAGCAGGTCACCAACACCTGCACCTTCCAGCCTAAAGCTGGCAGTGCCATCTCCATCCTGGTGAACATCACTCAGCCTCACGTGCTGGCCACGCTCAGCTACTTCAAGGAGCCCTTCTGGCTGCACCAGGCGGGTGAGTCCCAGCGCCACTGCAGCCCCTGCCCAGCTGGGGGAACACACAACATCCCATGTTCCATGGCAGTGACACATCCCCATCCGCAACAGTGCTCACAGATGCCCCGCAGCTTGTGCAGGCGACAGTGTCACAGGGCCGGTCCCTGCGTTGGCTGCCACCACGGGAGGCACTGGCGGAGCAGCTGGTCTACAAGGTCCGCTATGCTGTAGAGAACAGCCACGACTGGAAGGTAAAGTTTGGCCAGGGCTCCGCTGTATAGCCCTGCCCACCTCTGCTGCCAGCACATGGCCCGCATGGGGTCAGGCAGGATGGACCCGTACCCCAGCACCGGCCCCGCCCCCCCGCAGCCGCTGTCTCCAGCTCGGCTCTGGCCCGCAGGTTCTGCACATCCCACGCGCAGCCAGGAAAGAAGTCCTGGACCTACGGCCAGGCGCCCGCTACCATGCCCAGGTGCGGGCCCAGCCCAGCGGGCCGTGGTACCAGGGCAGCTGGAGCGCCTGGTCCAAACCTGTCGTGGTTGATGCCATGGCCGATGCGGGGAAGGGACAGGGCAGGGGGGGGGGATGGACG
>NW_010210422.1:64451-64807 GCF_000695765.1 Mesitornis unicolor
TGGCAGCACGTCTGGGGAGTCCCAGCATTCCTCCTCCGGTGCAGGCTGGATCATCCCCAGTGTTACGGTGGTGCCGCTGCTCTTAACAGGAGTGCTCCTGGGGCTGCGGTGCACCTTCCCCTCCCTCTACAGGTAAGGGCTGTGCCAGGGGCAGGTGAGGGGGGGGACAGCACCAGGCCTGGGCACCCTGCCCGGAGGCGTCAGGGCACCCCAGGACTGGGGCTCGCCTTTGACTCCTCCTTCCCCGCACCCAGCAACGTGAAGCAGAAGCTCTGGCCCCCCGTCCCCGACCTGCACCGTGTGCTGGGCAACTTCCTCCACGAGTGCGGCAAGCACGGCCAGGTGAGGGGACCGGG
>NW_010210423.1:0-37499 GCF_000695765.1 Mesitornis unicolor
AGAAGGCCTCGTCAACTTCCTCACCCTGATAATGATGCAAATATGACAGAAAAATAAATTAATTTGGAAATAAAGAAAGAAAAAACACTAAAAGAAATGTAATTCCTTCCAGCAAAAGCTCAGGAAAATTAACCTGGACTACAAAGAAATTAAAGGAGGTCTACTGATCAGGAGAGAACTTACATCGGACAAAAACTTTCATGATGGTCTTTTCAGTCTTGGCAACAGGCAGCTGAAAATAGAGTAAATCAGAATAGAAATAAATCCAGTTTTTTAAAGATTTAAAACTAAACAGCTGTAATCATCTCATGTGGATTAAGATTCTGCATCACTGACAGCCTTCTAAATCAAGACTCCTTGCTTTTTATTAATAATCATATTCTAATGTAAAGAAGAATTAATCCAGAAAGTCTTAGAAACTTTATTATGTACAGGTGCATCATAAAGGATATGATCCTTTTTTGGTCTTTTTGTCCAGACACATATGACACTTTTTCAGTATTTCAAAATGTTGTGGCTGAACTTCTCCTCAGGGTCACATCTCCTGTAAAACAATTTACTTTATTAAATATGCGCTTTATCCATTCATCATGCTATCACTTACAAAGTATCCTCTAAGACTTAGAACAATCCTGTAAAACTAACTGGATAATACAAGGGTGAGAACACACTTTAAAATGCCACTTTTCTATGCAGAAGATATTTCATTAGAAATAAAACTCCTCTCATCAGTAATCTTTATTGTTCAAGTATTTTTCTCAATACGCAGATTGTTAAAATAATGAGACCCATTAAACATGTTTGAACTATTTTGTAAATACAAATCAAGCTAATAGGAACACATCTAATATTCATTAAGCCTTTTAAAGAAAATCTTAACATAGAAGTTTTCCATTAGACTGGTAAACTCATGCAAAGCTGCTAATCACAGTCCATATACTGAGAACTTAATATGGGGGAGAGAAAGGGGAAGAAATAAGTCTTGATCACTGCTTATTAAAATACGGTGGTATTATGAACCCAGGGAACTAAAGAAGAATGTAACTCTGCAATACTGTTTTTCTAGTAAGTAGAGCATAGAAGATGAATGTCTTAAATGACAAAGGTTTCCAATATAAAGAGAAACAGCAATTATTCTATGTATTTCACTGTATACTCTTTTTTCTTTGTAGGCTATGGCCTAGAAGCATGTAATTTGGCAACACTTATAGAAAAAAGGAAACAATTTGATTTGTCTTTGTATTAGACAGACTATAATAATCTCAAGTGATTTCTTTCACAGACTAAATCACTGCTGTTTCACTTGGTTTCTGCTGTGACTTTTGAAGATTAGACAATAAGATTCTAAATACCTTTTTGACTTTAAGGCAAGAGATAATGTATGTGTCTTCTACTCTTGACAGCTTGGCTGCAACAGAAATGTTTGGCCATTATCACCACAAAGTGCCAAGAAATAAAAGTTTAAGCTGCATTTTCAAGCACAATTGGAGAAAAACTTGACATATTGCCGTAACTTGAGAAGACAGTATCAAGGAAAGCCTCCAAAACAAAAATTCACCATAACTGCAGCCACTGCTGTCCCTTTGCACTATTCTCCCCTCATTGTAACTTTCGTTAAGAACGATCTATCGCGGATACAATGGCAAGGACAATGTGCATATTGCACTTGGCATTTTTTGATTGTAAAAGGGAAAAGAGAAATAGAAAAAAGGGGGGGAAAGAGGGGGGAAAAAAAGGAAAAGTATTTGCTAGTTTTTGTCCTCTCAAGAGCAATAAGGGTCTGTCAAACTCAAATAGAAAACCTGAGAAAAACTGTGTGACTCATCTTCTCCTTAAGAAACTAGCAGACCAGGTTAGGTAATTCAGGTGCCTGTTCAGGCACCTCCCTCTGCCATGCAGACACATATTGAGAAAATGAGTGTTAGTGACGTGTCCCATAGCATATTTAGTTTAGGAGTTCCAAGGCTGAAATTCATTAATCTTGGTTTTGTTTGCTTGTTTGTCTGGTGGTTTATTTCAGGGTAAATTTTGTCCTTTTAACTCAGTTCATTACTGTGTAATGTAAAAAGCCTGTGAATTTGGCTTATGACAATAGATTTTATAGGAAGAAGAAATTTCTGCTAATGTTATCTTTAAGGACGTCACTCTCTTTAGTAACTGCTGGCAGCAGCGCTTCCTGGTGACAGGACAGGTTTTTGTCACAGCTAGCCCATTTGCACAGGAGCTACTTGTGGAGAATAGAAACGTGATTTCATTTACCCATGCTTCTGTTACAGAAATCCTCACAAATGAGATAAAGAAATACCTGCCCAACCTTTTTCTTTTTCTTTTCACTACCGCCATGGACTCTTGTTCTGTCTTTATTTCTACATTTCAAGAGTCTCACAGTGCTGCCAAAGATTGCGTCCACATGAGGGTCTTTGCTGACTGAATAACAAGTGGTACACTTGCTGCTATGTTTCACAGATACAATTGATTACCGATCTGCTTTGCCTTGTACATGTACATATCTATATTATGCTAAGAAATCTTAGCTGCATTTTATCAGCTTGTATTTTACTATAAGGAAAATCCTTCTTTACCTTTTATGTTATTCATTGCATTATGGTATGATATTCCACTCTCTGTGACTGTCACACTTAGGGAAGTTCAGCAGATTACTCAGCTCACCAACTGTGAAAATGCTTACTTTTGCAGTTTTGTCGGTTTATAGGAAAACATGCAACTTTTGTTAAAACTCAGGCTGTGACACCACATCAGTCAGGGAACATATTTGTTTCTATTGAACAAAATTGCCAGGAAATAACACATAACACTGACTGATTTGAAATTATGACAGTATTATATTAAGTCTGTAACCGAAATAATCATTGATAGGACACTCAATGCTGCATTCATGTATAGCTATAATATGATACCTGAGAATCAGACAAGAAATCCATGCTTCTATTTTGTTTTCACATTTGCAGTCATGAATCTGTAAATATTTGAATTTACCATTTTATGTGGTTGGCTTCAATGTCACTCAATATACCTAATGATAGGTACATTTAACTTATTATAACTAATGGCTTTTGAAGCACAGGAAATGTTAACTGTGTATGTCTATCCATCACATTTTGACACCTAAATGCATCACTTGAAAATTCATGTTTATGCTACTGATTTGCTGTCCCACAAATACTTCAACATTTATTATTCTGCTGTGTGGGGGACCTCAGCTGGACTGAGGCTATTGGACAGAGTGACTTTGACCTTGAGAAGATTCCAGTCTACCCTTGAGAGAATAAACAGGAACAAGAAGAGCCGCAACGTAAACAAGTTTGTTGAAAGTGCTGACAGCAAACTGAGGGGTATGTGTTCCTTTGGCGGAAGTGCTGAGTTGTGATGAACTGTGAAAATATTATCCAATAAAAAGAAACATAGTAACTTTGAACCAATGAAGAAGACACATCGAGAGAGAGAGAGTATAAATAGACGAGGAAGCAAAACAATAAAAAGGTTTTTTTGTGCTGCGCCAACTCTTGTTGCTTTGTCTGTCCCTACGGCGACACTGCTGCATTGGACATCTTTCCATAATTGTTCCTGTACGTGTGTTCCGTTGCATATGGAGCTCAAAGCAAGTTGATCAAAAATCTTAATATTTGCTTTATATTTTTATACAAGCTGAAAGGTGAAGAAAAAAAAGATTACTCTCATTTTTACTGTGCTCTATCCTGGCTTACTGATGGACCACAGATCTGAACTTATAGTTAATATATTGTATTCATGTGACCAGGAGTCATACTGGAAAAGGACTTCATTCCAAAAAAAGAATTCCAAAATAGGTGTACGTGCCAATAGCTTAACATTAAGGACTGCTGCCTCCCTGCGTGGACTCCAGTGGCATTCACTCCACACCAGCAAGACGAGTTCCCACAGGGAGATAAGCTTCCCACATAAGCTCATTCGGTAACTACTCCGGCACACCTCTTTGAATCCTGGCTGTATTTAGCCAGTGCGATGTGCAAGGTGGTGCAAATACAAGTGTTGGTTCTCTAAGGAGTAGGTATGAAGTGCAAGTGCAACCTTTAGCCAGGCTATTTCATTTGTAATAACTTCTGTTTTTGCAGGTATTTTTGTGACTACTTGATTTTGGGCATGTCACACAATGAACACCACATGTTGCTTGTGCGAATGTGTGTTTTAGCTACCTCTGCAGTTACTTCTTTGGAATTGCTCAGATGTGGTATCTACAGACATTGCTCTGCAGTGGTGACATTCAAAGATCTTCCATAAAGCGCATTAGTTTGATTCCTGCTAATAAAGGTCCACCTTAGATTTGTCGGCATTCTTGTTTCCTGAGACACTGAAGATAATATCCATTTAGCAATTATAGGATTGTTGTGTATTTATCTATGTTCTTTGTTACTTCACATGGATAAGCCAACATCTCAGTGCACCAAACTTAAATCTGGTTATAGCAGGAAGGATGTTTTCACAGAATCACAGAATCACAGAACGTTAGGGATTGGAAGGGACCTCAAAAGATCATCTAGTCCAATCCCCCTGCCGGAGCAGGAACGCCTAGATGAGGTTGCACAGGAAGGCGTCCAGGCGGGGTTTGAATGTCTCCAGAGAAGGAGACTCCACAACCTCTCTGGGCAGCCTGTTCCAGTGCTCTGTCACCCTCACTGAGAAGAAGTTTCTTCTCAAATTTAAGTGGAACCTCCTGTGTTCCAGCTTGTGCCCATTACCTCTTGTCCTATCATTGTTTGTCACCGAGAAGAGCCTGGCTCCATCCTCGTGACACTCACCCTTTAAATATTTATAAACATGAATGAGGTCTCCCCTCAGTCTCCTCTTCTGCAAACTAAAGAGACCCAGCTCCCTCAGCCGCTCCTCATAAGGGAGATGCTCCACTCCCTTGATCATCTTTGTAGCCCTACGCTGGACTCTCTCCAGCAGTTCCCTGTCCTTCTTGAACTGAGGGGCCCAGAACTGGACACAAATGTGGCTGCTATACTGATAAGTATGCTCTGGATCATGATTTTGGATTCGTGGCTCCTGTCACACTCATTCTCTATTCAAGGACATGCTGCTCTCTCTCTATATATTTTTAGCAACTTGCTGAAGGGCTCCTTTTGTCCATTACTAGCCAAAATCAATGTGATCAGCACAGTGACCTGTACCAGCAAATTCACTACCAACTACTCCCAAGCCAGTATACACAGAACTCATGCATCCTCTGCGCTGTGTCTCAGATACTTGTATGCAGACCAAATCATTGCAACTTCAAAATGGAGTATGAATTTTATACTGATGTGATAAATTATTTAGGCTTAAACAGTGACTCCCCGTCGGGGGATAGAACCCCGGTCTCCCGCATGGCAGGCAGAGATACTCACCACTACACTAACGAGGAATCCAATTAAAGTTTCTTAAGTGAGTAAAGGCAAGCAAACAGCGCTGGGTGCGTGGGGACACAATCGGGTCCATCTGACACGCACGCCGTACAGTTCGCTTTTCAGGTTTATATTTCTTTAACTAGTACATATTCATAGAATTTCGCAATACGCTTATACATATGCATGACCTATCCCCGCTTTATATTATAATTTGCTCTCCTCCCATTCGCGCCTGCGCAGTGTCCCCTGCTGGCGTCTTGAGGGGGGGTCGCAAAGCTGTTTTTTTTCTTTTTCTTCACCTTTGTTAAGCTTTCTTCCTTGCACAGACTTAGTTACTTCTTGGCTCTTGCTCAAACCACAAGACTGGTATTGTCTCTTATCTGAAGAGGGTTCAGATAAGTGTCTCCTTTCTGGCGCGTTATGGGTCTTATACAACTATACACTCTGTTATACTTCTCGATCTGTTCTCTGTGCAAGGACAGCCAAAATAGTCACAGAGGTCGCATCTTCCCCATTTTCTTCACATTATTTTAACACGAATCAGACTGACACATCTCACACTGATATACTGAAATTAAGCCTCCTTTAAAGAGTTACCGTCAAAAAATACTCCATCTTGCTTTATTTGGTACATCTTTAGGTTGTGAATCTGATAAAAATGTTTGCATTTTTCTGAGCTAAGTGGTCTACTGGCATTTCTGAAATATTTTATGTAGCTACAGATGAAATCCTGATCAGACTGAGCAAATAAGATAAAGCCAATACATGCAAACTGAGCAGTGACCCAGAGGAACATGGAGGCAGTAACAAACACTAAACTAGGAAAAATGTAAGCTAGAAAAATACCTGGAAAAGACAATGTCAACTCACAAAAGACTTTGATAACACGCTGAAAACACATCTGAGGATATGACACCATTCTTCTGCTTCTAAAATTTTACAAAGCTCAACTGAGAAGGCCAGAACAGCCATATGCTGGCAAAGTGGCAGACGTACAAGATGACAGATCTGTCTCTAATGCCAGTAAGTAAGTTTTTCAAGACAGCAGTAATCTCTGTCTTGCAGCAGCACTGAGACATTGCCATCACAAACTGCATACACAAATAAAAGGGGAAAAAAAAGTTCTAAAAACTTGTAAAAATACCATTTGTGCTCCTATAATGTCACTTAGAAAAAAATGTACAAGCAAGATGTTTCAGAAACCGTTGTTGCTAGTACATTACATAACAGAAGCTGGACCAAACTGCTGTGTTGTTGGTTTTGGTGTTTTTGGTGGTTTGTTGTTGTTGGGTTTTTTTTGTTTGGGTTTTTGTTTTTGTTTTTATCGGATAGCCAATGGGAAAGCCCTGTGGAGGCTCTCCTGATATTTCTGCACCTCTAAAGCAGCACTACACACCTCACCATGGGTGAGGGCGAAGCTACCTACTTCTCTGTAGCCTTGCCGGAAGGGCGGGGAAGGAGCCGAGGCTCTTATAACTTCCGCCGCCCCCCGGTAGCGTTTCCGGCTAAGCGACGGCGGAGAAGAGCCTGCGCGGGTAGTGTGAGGCAGGAAGGGGAGAGAGGGGTGGCTGGAGAACTGTTAGGGAGCTGTTGCGGAGGGGCTGCGATGGGTAGGGGGACTGCCTAGCGCCCCTCCGCGCAGTAGGAGTGTGAGCCCAGCCCCGAGCGCGATGGCCCTAGCTGGCAGGGCGGCGACGTGGTGTGCCCGCCTGCAGAGCCCTTTCCCTGCTGCCGCCTCGCTCTGCCTTCTGGCCCGGCCGCCCGCGGGGCCCGGCCTGTGCGAGAGGCGGTACAGCTCCCGCGGCAAGGTGAGTCCGCGGGGCTGCCCGGTAGCCATGGGGTGCGTTTGCTGTCTTTTTGTCTGGCCCGGAACTGCCTTGTGTAGCCCGTGAAAGAAACATGAGCTGTGCGTTTCTCTCAAATTAGCTACCACAGTTTTTCAGTAAAGTGTTACTGCATGCTATTAGGGATCTTCTGGTTCCTGATGCTGAAAGCTGCGGGAAGCAAAAAAGCCACTTCTCTTCAAAATGTCCTATTACTTAGAATGAGCAGGAATAACACACACAAAAAAGTTTTTTAGTGTTGGATGCTTCTGTATGTGAACTAAGGAAGGTTTTCTGCGTTTTTTAATCAAGTCAAGATAACTGTTACCTGTAGCTTCCTTTTCCACAAAGTATGCTTGCTTCTTTTGATAAGGTCACTGCTACCTGAGCTACTAGGTAATATTCCTGTATTTTTTTTGTGCTTGTGGAGAATGATGTCCGTAATGGTCCCTTGAATCCAGTTTTCTTTATCCTTAAGCTTAGTAGTTTAACAAACTTGAAACTGTTTGGAGTTTTCTAACTCTGTGTATTTGTAAGAACAGTGCCATTCACAACACTTTCCAGCATACTTACTGATTATTCAGAGTAATAAATATATATGACTAAAACGAAATACTAGCATTTTAAACACTGATGACAAGTTTTTGTATTTCTGTTTGATCCATGCCTCTTCTGGAGAAGAGAGTTTTTTAAAGGCCAGGTCTCATTATATGTAAAGACTGTAACCCTAGTTTATGTAAACAAATTTCTGTTTTTCAGGAAAAATTAGATATGTCAGCGTATCCTGTTGAAAGCATTAGAAACTTCAGTATTATAGCTCATGTAGATCATGGCAAAAGTACACTAGCAGACAGATTGTTGGAAATTACAGGTAAGTGTTCTCATTTTATACTGCCTTTTCTTGACGTGTACATTTCTGTAGCTTTGATTATTACTAAAATTTCTAATATCTTTGCTCTTCTAGTGCCAGGTTGCTTGTTCTTTTAGATTGCCAGTTGTGTAGTGTTACAGATGTGAATATGATCAGCTTTCTGGTAGAGATCCGCCTACAGGTAGCAGTAAGGAAGCGTGTGTTTTGGAAGCAGACTGAAAAGGAGTGTGTACTTCCTTGTTCAAGATGCTACTCCTGTCATTCCTGACCAATTGTTCTTTAGACCAGTGCACAGCAAGTTTATGATGTTTATTGCCAGTGTTTGGGGTAGACAGAAGGGGACTGTCATGACCTAGGAATTCTGTACAGATTAGTTTTTGAAAGCACCATTGAAACATGGAGGAACTCTAGCTGCTTGTGCTTAAATGAAAGTAATGATATGTCCTTGTGAGCAAACCATAAGCAGCTGTCTTTCGTGGTGGTGTGAAGCTCACTGGTACTGAAGCAGATACGGTGCTTCATAGTAAGTTTTAGAAATGTTGATTTAGTGTGTAGAATAACTGCTTGTAGGTGAGTGTAATTCCATAGATTCTCAGCTGCTATATAGACTTGCTTTTTCCTTCACTCTTAAGTATTGGTGAAGTTGTGTTACTTTCCTCTTTAGAGGTTTTTGTTTTGCCCTCATTGTAGTGCTTCTTGGATGTCAGTGTTTTTATTTCTGTGGTGGTGTTGAGGATAAGGAAGACTCACCCCTCCTTTAAAGTGAAAGTGAGAAGCAGAAGCACTAAGGGATCTTCATAACTGTGACTCTGAAACTAGGCTTTCCTTGGGAGAGGCAGAGGTTGCCTTAGAGCTATGCTGTAAAGCAATTGCCATATCTCTTAAGAGGAGCCTAATTTCAGAGCAAATTAGCTACTTGGAAATACTCTTTGGAAGAGTCTTGCTTTTCACATTTAAGGACTGAGAAAACAAAACCTAGGAGAGAAGTTTTTGAGCAAAGTTATTCTTTATGATTACCTCTTACCTGTTGCTATGGGCAATTTTACCTAATGCCTGTGATAGAATGGAGTTTTGAATTCAGGTCTGTCAAGCTTCATGATAATGTTTTTTTCACAATTGAGACTGGCCCTGGTTAGAGCCATGGAGCTGCTCTCCAGTGATAGGAGAAGTTTCTTTAAGCACCAAAATTTTTGCTACTTCTTAATCTCTAGTTTAGACTTACATTATGTTTTGTATCCTGCTTATTTAACAAATGTTAAGAGTTGAAGTATAAGAATTTAATTTAAAAAGAAAATAAGTTTAGCTTAATCAGGTGGAAAAGCTTCATTTGCGGCTGCAAGTCCTATGTTCTCTTGGCTAATGGCATTTTCAGGAATTATTTCTTTTGAGAGCTAATGTACTAAATGAGGTAATAGAGCTGTATTTTTTATATCTTAGGAACAATTTCTAAAACTGACCGTAATAAACAAGTGCTGGATAAACTGCAAGTGGAACGTGAAAGAGGAATTACAGTTAAAGCACAATCCGCGTCTCTCTTTTACAGTCATGAAGGAGTAAACTACCTCTTAAATCTTATCGACACGCCAGTAAGTTAAGTATAAACAGTGTTTAAATTACACAAAGCTAAATGCCTTTATATTTAAAAGTAGGAGATTTCTGGATTCTTGTGTTTATTCAGTTTGTTTGGTAAGAATTGTGTTTTAGATAAGCATTTATACAAATGAAAAAATTATAATCTAGGAGTCTTTGCAAAGGACTCTAGAAATACCTGAAATTGTAAATGTTTATTTTCTCCACAGGGCCACGTAGATTTCAGCTATGAAGTGTCACGGTCACTGTCTGCTTGTCAAGGTGTCATACTTGTAGTGGATGCAAATGAGGTAGAGCTCTTAATTCTTGTGTTCTCCTTAGAATTTCAGCAATTTCTTTAAGAAAGCTGAAGAGAAGATTAGGTTTTTTAGTTTTTCCATCAGTGTTTTTGCCCCAGTCTGTCTCCGCAAAAGTATTACATTGCAGAACAAGAGTAATGGGAGTTATAAAAAAAACTAGAGACCAATACTTGTATATTGATAGTGCAGTTCCATTCATAGAAATAAAAGCACAGGATTAGTGAAGTGTCAGATCCTATTTTGTACAGAGTATGAACTTTGCAAATGGCAATGTGGATAATTTTAGCTATCATACTAATACCCATTTGAGTACCTTCAATTTCGTGTTGGAAAGTGTGATGATTCATTCAACTTAGCTATAATTAATTAATTACAGTCATGTTTTTGGTTGTCAGTTATTCAAACTAATACTGGAAATGTGAAAGCTAAAGGACACTATAAGCTGAATGTGAATAAACTTATTCTGGAAACTTGAAGTTTTATATCCACTAGATTAATAGGTTCTTGACTGATGTTTCAGGAGAGTGAGGGAGAAGAGTGTTTGTAAGGTGATACTCTCATAAATTTATAGTCAAAATCTATACTAGGAGGGAAGGGAAATTAGAGATCTTAGTTGTACTTTTCGTTGTACAGTGCTAGGAACATTTTGAAGAATCATTTAAAAGACTAGACTGGATTATGGTAACATTATTTTAAATATGGAACTTTTCACAAAGTATTTTGATAATTTGTGACATTTATGATTGGATTGTACAAGTGTCAAATGAATGCTGCTTTTTTCCTTGTTATATGAAAAAAAAAATCTAGCTTTCTTTCAATGATTATTAACACTTGTTCCTTCCTAGCTTGGTGGGCAGGTAGACTTATTAAGCTTCAGTAATAATTATGTTTTCTAAATGTGTTTTTGTATTGATGTTTTTATATTTAAGGTATATATATTTTTAAAGCCATATTTAAATATTAAGTGACTATTTGGAATTCTCTATTTGTCTTTTAGTCAGAGTGCTCACAAACTCAACTGTTTCATTATGGTTGCTAATGTTTCTCCTATCAGCCTGAATTCAGGTGGTAATTTTCAAAGTTTAGGTCTTGCATACTTCTCTTTTTTTTCTTCTCCTCTTTTTTTTTTTTGCTTCTTTATGTTGCCTAAAATGTTAGGCCTATATATCCATAGTGAATATCCTCATATAAATAATGTTCCACTTGATCTGCTGTAAACAATGGGGAATAGAAGAAGTAGCTTCTCTTTTTTTTTTCCCTCTATTTCCCTTTCACCCACTTCTTCCCCCTGTGCTCTGATTGTCATGTTAGGTTTTATAGTCTCATTCCTTAGCATCTCTGTCTCTCTCTCTGTTTTTCCTTGTCTGATACTTCGACCTTGAACATAATCTTCCTTTTGCTTCTAAGCAGAGCTGTTCTCTTGCCATTCTTTTGAAAGAAATGTGAGGTACAAACCTTATAATTTTTCTTTTTTGAAAATAGCTGTAAGATAAGTTGAAAGTACAGTCCTGCCTTCTTTAGTAAGCACAGTCTTATTACCATGATAAACATCCCTTTTCCTTTGTGTTAGTCCATTTGTGAATAGTTTGTGGTGGACAAAAATCTGTTTTTTGAGGTACCTGTTATGATCTTGGTTATTCAGAAATAACAAATACAAAAATAGGTACTTGATGCATAATGTATGCATAATAACTGTGTTATTTATAGATAATTGCATGTATGTGATGATAACATACAGTGTTATTAGTTTGCTTATATTCAGATGATGAGAAATGATACTTAGTAATGTTTTTTTTCTTTTTTCAGTGATGTGTATAATCAATAACTTATTTTCAGTCCCCCAGATGAAGGAGTGGATATAATAGCAAAGTAATCTTATATTGTATAGTAAGTCTTAAAAAAATAATCAAAAAAACCCCAAAACAAACCAGGAAGATTTCCATGTTAAATTTTTTAATTCTTATTTTCTAGGGTATTCAAGCTCAGACAGTGGCAAACTTCTACCTTGCTTTTGAAGCACAGCTTGCAGTAATTCCTGTCATAAATAAGGTAACAGGTTTCATACTAAATAGTTGATTTTTTAAAATATATATAAGATTTATAAGAAATGTATCCTCAAATATAAATACAAAGAATACAAAATTGCTAGAATATAATAAGGACTTTGTGTTTTACTCAGATACATAAAAGTTCCTTGACTTGTATATTTGGAAACCTGGGTTGGCTCATATGCAAGATGTGATTGCTTGTATATTTGATAGTTTGTTGTTTTTCAGATTGACTTGAAGAATGCAGACCCTGAAAGAGTTGAAAAGCAAATTGAGAAGCTGTTTGATATCCCTATAGATGAGTGTGTAAGGGTAAGATCTCTTGAAGTTTTAGAATATCGCTGATTGTATATCTGTATCTACTTTGTAGCTAATGAAAGACATCTACATGTAGTAAATAAACAGGTTGACATCTGTCTGCCTGTCTTTGTTTGACATGCATGAATTAAAGATTGTTTCATGGAAGATTCCAGTATGTCTTGACGAATGGCATCAGATAGATTTTAGATTATTTATCATTGTAGGTCTGTAAATTTTTTTCACTTTTACTGTAACAAGAATTGCTATTCAGGAGAGAAAAAAAATGTTATATAATAATTTATAATCAGATAAGCATTTCATATTAATAAGCATTCTAAAGTGTGCTTCAGAGTGTTTTTATGTGTAGTATTATCTGTCGCCACCAAAACCCTAAGTGAATGTGACGTTGTTTAAGAGATAATGAGTAAGACACATGTCTTATAAAATT
Source organism: Mesitornis unicolor (assembly GCF_000695765.1). Classification (NCBI taxonomy): domain Eukaryota; kingdom Metazoa; phylum Chordata; class Aves; order Mesitornithiformes; family Mesitornithidae; genus Mesitornis; species Mesitornis unicolor. The sequence continues at coordinate 12,767 of NW_010210423.1, forward strand.
GTTGTTGAACCTGTTTTAGATTTCAGCTAAACAAGGAACAAGTGTTGAAAAAGTTCTTCACAAGGTCATTGAGAAGATTCCACCGTAAGTTCTGTACTTAGTTATGAATCCTTGCAAGGTTAATTAGGAAATCACTAATTTTGCACTTAATTGTTGTCTGATTTAAAGTCAATGCTTTATAAAGAGATGTTTGAGAAATCTAATGTTTGAGCTGGTTAAGTCAGTTTCAAATTGCAAATAGAAAAAGTGACACTTCAGATTTGAGATGCCTTTTAAAAATGAATGTGTGAATGTCAGCAGTGAAGACTTCTTTCATTTCATACTGAATTAATTTTCCTCTCCCACTTCTTAAGAATAAAGATGAGAGGTAAGCCACTAAAGGTAATACCTCTATGAATGTATATTATATTGGTATCATGAAACTTAGTGTTTGAGGAATGCATGCCATCACTATGTGTGCCATGACTCCTTTTGAACACTGCATTGTTGAAATAATGAATGTAGTTAAAATCTTCTGTGTTTAGAGTTTTGATATCCTGAGCTCAGCCTTTAAAACAGACTTATCTGGGAACTGATGACAAAGCTGCTGAATTGCAGTTCTGTTTCAATCAGCATATTGCAATTCAGTCTTTTTTCCTACTATTAGCTAATAATTGTCCTCATATTAGGACTAGAAACCAATGAAAATTCAATATTGGGTTTCTACGAAAGATGGCAAAACCTGAGTTTCAGTGGACTTTTTTTGGTTTTTCACCCAAAATTTCAGCTGTTGGGATTTTTGTTTCCCCCCGTAATATGATATTCTAAGCATCAGTTTCACCTGTTGTGAAATGGGTGTGATAAATATGCATTTGGTTTTGTTTCACCCTATTGCACATGGGGGAAAAATGTAAAGATTTCCTGCATAATAGTGAAACACTGAAATGTATGTGTTTGTTTACTGAAAATTACTCAGTAGTTTTATCTATTTTAATATGGCAGGTTTTGAGTTGGGGGTGCTTGCTCATTTGTTATTGAATGAGAATATACTGTTGTAAATTTTTTTGGGACAGACCCCAGTGTAACACTGCTGATCCACTGAAAGCCTTAGTATTTGACTCCATGTTTGACCACTACCGAGGCGTCATAGCTAACATTGCACTCTTTGGTGGGGAAATTCAGAAAGGGCATAAAATTGTGTCTGCGCACACAAAGAAAAGATACGAAGTTAATGAAGTTGGAATTCTGACTCCAAATGAGCAGCCAACGCATAAACTGTAAGTGAAAATTTATTTGAATGGAACAAATTATAAGTTGGTGTAAGATACAAAGTCCTGCATTTCTGTTTGATTTTTTTCTTTGAGTGGTAAAGGCTGGGAGACAACTGGGGTTTTTGTTCTTGTGCTTTAGTGGTGGTTTTTAAATGATTATTATCTGTAGCTTAATGCTCAGTGTCAGTATGTTTCATTTTGGGCGTGCTGAGGCAGAAGCTTTTGGGGACTGCTTTTTGGTCACTGCTAGGGGGAGGAGAAGCCATTCTATCACTTATAGTGCATTGAACATCTGGACAGCTATTTTTTTGTTTTAAGACTAGCATTTGATATTCAGCTGTCCAGTTTATTTCTAGGAACTACCTTGTTTGAAAGTGGAAGGGGATGGGGCTTCATCTTAGTTATTGCTGCAGCATATTTTGAGGGTGGAAAACTTAAAATCCATTAATGCAACAGCTTGCAGAAACTGGCTTCTCATGGCAGCTGTGGGAAGAAAATCAGGTACTTAGAAATAGTGGAGAAGCTTTATCAGTTTGCATCCAAGTATGTGTTAATGGCTTTTTTAGGAGATTGTCAGTGAGACTGACACTGTGTGGTGGGTTGATCCCAGCCAGCAACTAAGCACCCAACCAGCCACTTGCTTATTACTGCAACCCCAGTGGGATGGGGAAGAGAATTGGAAGAGAAGTGAGGAAAGACTCATGGGTCAAGTAAAAACAAATAAGTGAAGGAAAAATAAAAGTGTATTTGTGTGGGAAGGGGTGCGAAGACAGTCGGTTACTCAACACCTCCTACAAGCAGACCGACCACTAGCAGACAAGCTAGTGTATAAGCAACTACCACCTTGGAAAGACTATACTCCTTGTTTTTTATTGCCAAGCGTGATGTTTTATGGCATGGAATATCCCTTTGGTCAGTTTGGGTCTGCTCTCCTGGCTGTGTCACCTCCCAAGCTCTTGCCCTAGCCTGCTTGCTGGGGGAGGACCAAATGAGAAACAGAGAAAGCCTTCATGCTGTGCAGGCACTATTCAGCAATAGCTAAAACACTGGTGTGTTGTCAACACCATTTTATTCACAAATCCAAAGCACAGCACCATATGGGGCTGCTGTGAAGAAAGTTAACTCCGTCCCAGCCAAAGCCAGTACATACTATTTTACTCTCTTATTTACCACGGGTTCCTCTCCTAAACAGCATTATGTGCTGATGGAAGGCATTTGTTTTTTGTTTCTGCCACTTATTATATGAAGCTGTGGTGACAGATGGGAACTGTTCTGGTTTTGTTTCTTTGATCCTTAAGAAGTTCCTTCTAGCTCCAGCTTTCAAACTGGGAGTAGCACAGAATTCAAAATCTGGAACCATAATCGTACTGTTTAGCTATAACAGAAGTAGAGCTACTTGAGTTAACAGATAGTCTGTCCCCTGAGAAACAACTTAAGTCTGACTTTCGGACTGTGGGGTTTCAGGGGAGTTACTTATTTGAATTTCTGACTGGGCTAAGTCAAGTGGGGAAAATAGCATAAATACTGATAATGCCAGGAAGCATGTCCATATAATGCCAGTTTTATTTAGATTTGCTGGACAGGTGGGCTACCTGATTGCTGGAATGAAAGAAGTAACAGAAGCCCAAATAGGAGACACGCTGTTTTTGTATAAACAGCCGGTGGAGCCTTTGCCTGGCTTTAAGTCAGCGAAGCCAATGGTTTTTGCAGGTGAGTAGTAAACTGATACAAAGTGGAATTACTTTTTTCCAGTAACAAGAGCAAGAAAGCTATTAGAGCTTCTAAAATAATATGTGTATATTAAGAGTTGTGAGGATTAGAATTTTAGCAAAGTTAAGCTACAGATGCATATAATTTATATAGCTTTGTGTGATTTTTCCTGTGACTTAGTGGACGAGTTATAACCGTTGCAGATTGGTTTTAGATGACTGCAAGACTAACATATTTTTAGCCACAATTATTGCTTCTAGTTCCAGTCAGTTTTGATAGCTGGAAAAGAAGGGTTGAAAATTTTAAAAAATGAAGTCCATTTATTTGAATTCTTCATCTTGATAAACGGGTTTCCATAATAATTGTGAAATCTTTTTGTTTTTAAAAATTAACAACTGTTTAATTTTTGTTAAATATAGTAAACTATCAAAGCTAATATTCAGAATGATTCTGTAAAATATTTGACTGTTTAAGCTTGAATAGTTCTGTTGAGCTGTTGCCATCAGCTTCAGTAACTACTACTACAGATGCTATGGCAGATGGCTTTAGAAAAAAGTTCTGTAAATTGCTTTCTAGATTTGTTGTGGTAGAATGTGTAAAACTCGAACTGTCTCATGGAGATTATGCTGTCTGTTAGTGAATGTAGAAAAGTGTAATCCTGTAAATTTCTTTTGTGTGCATGTGTGTTGCTTCTTGGTATAGAGCAAGTTACGCTTTCTGAACATGTGGTGATGTGAAAAGTGGTACAGTAGAACCTATTTCAGGCAGTAACTATACAGACAGCTGCTTTTTATTAATTTCAAAAAAAATACAGAAACATTTGCAATTTTTTTCTTGCTAGTCACTCTTACCTTTGCAGGAACATCTCAGTGAAGTTTGTCTGCTTATTCATTAATGTTTAAGCTGTATGTTTACACTGCAGCCCTGCAAAACATTGGTTATACTCAATTGTGCATCTTCCACAACTGTGAGGGATTAGATAAGTACAGTATCCCTACCATTATGGTTTGAATGTTAACTCTTGGGGGTTTCTTTGAGGTAATCTGAAACTTCATTGCGTTTTAACTATTTTTTTGCAAAAAATATAATAAAATACTTGTATTGTTTTTCACATTAAAAAAAGAATAGAAAGTAAGCTATTTCTGATTTCATTACTGTGTTCACTGTAAAAGCCATCTCTATCATATCACTGCTATCTAGTATATTTTCACAGGAATGTATCCTGTAGATCAAACAGAATATAATAATCTCAAAAGTGCTTTGGAAAGGCTGACATTGAATGACTCCAGTGTAACTGTTCATCGTGACAGTAGCCTTGCCTTAGGAGCTGGATGGAGGTGAGGCTTTTATACTGCTTTCATTTTTGGAGCTTTCTTTTTGTTTGTAAGTTGAGACTGCAGGTTTAAGTCAACTGAAGGTTGAATTAAAATGAATTCAAGATTAGGATCTTTAATTTAAATTAATAGGTAAAGATATCAAAAGCATTTGATTTTCTTACAGTCTGTGCAGAGTATACAATTTGTTGTCATTGATAGTTTTTATTCTTGAAGACTCATTCATACTGTTCAACTGTATGATCATTTGTAGATCATTGGCTGTGCCTTATATAGCCCAACTGCCAGTGTGAACGTGCTGGAGGGAAAAAAAACCCCAAAACAATCACTGTGAAATTCCAGGGGATATGCAAATACTTTCACCAACAGGATATTTTTTTCCCAGGTTGGGTTTCCTTGGTCTTTTACACATGGAAGTTTTTAATCAACGTTTGGAGCAAGAGTATAACATGTCTGTTATTTTGACTGCACCTACAGTTCCATGTAAAGCTATCCTTTCCTCAGCGAAGTTGATAAAGGTATGTTAAACTTACAACAGCTTTACAAAAATAGCAGTTTAAAAGCCTCCTATAATAAATGTCTACACTTCTTTTTTTTAATGTCGACTAGTGCTTTATTTTATGGCAAACATTAGAAATACCAATGTGTAACTTAAAACTTTTTTTAATGGATTTTTTTTTAAGAATGTCAACTTTCCTTCTCCCTTCTACTTCAAGCACTCTTCTTATGTCATATACTTGTCCTTGAAAATGAGAATAAAGGGCACATTTCTTGCTGTATTCTTTGAAGCATATACTGACTGGACTGAGTTTAAAGCAGGTGAAATAATCTTCCATGTTTTATCAGTTAAAAAACATTAACATTTTTAAGGAATAACTTGCAGTGCTACTGTAGACTGGCTGGGGCTGGTGAAGGCGAGTTTTTGATCACAGTGAAATAGGCATGTGCAAACTTCATGGAATTGGGTGCAAAAAAATTGCTATGCTTGAGTTTGAGATAGACAGGTGGACTTTATGAGCACCTGCAGACAGGAGGCTGCAGATAGGCTGTCTGATTATACTTATAGTATCAGGGTGGAGTAAGAAGGAAGGTCCTTGCTCTTCAGGCAAGAGAGAGATGGAAAGATGGACAGGTTCTTTTGTTTCCATGGATAACCCTTTGTCGTAGTCCTAGTTCTAAGCATTTCTGTTTAAAATTCGCTGGCTAAAATGCTTAAAAAAACATTTTCCTAGTGAAAGTAATTTCTATAATAATATTTAAAGATATGCTGATCAGGGAGTTCCGTGTGTGATGTAGAAATCTCTTTAAAAATTTTGCTTGGTATAAATTTGGTTTTTTGTAAATCACAAGAGTTTCCAAGCAACTGGAACATTTTTTAGCATTCTTTCAATGCTATTTTTGTCTCCTTTGCTATTCAGTCTACTTATTTGTAAAATTACAATATCTATTTTGTTTGTTTGTTTTCAGGAGTATGGTAAAGAAGAGATTACTGTTATCAACCCTGCTCAGTTTCCTGATAAACTTTCGGTATCTGAGTATTTGGAGCCAACTGTTCTTGGTACTATTGTAACACCTCATGAATACATTGGGAAAATTATTACTTTGTGTCAGGTTGGTGTATAGTTTTAGTTTTGTTGTTTGCATTTTTAAGCTCTTCATATGATACTTAAAATGAAGGTACTAGATAGTAAGGTACTAGATATTAGTACTTAAATATAATCTTCAACAGTACTTATTATTTTTTTTTCTTTCAAGAGTATTTAAACTTTTATGTGTAAAATTATTTCTGAACTACAAAATCCTTATAGTGAAAGTTAGTGATAAAGTCAGTGACAAAATACCTAGTCAAGCATACTGCACTAGACAAATTTGTAGCTAGGTCTGTTTTCCTAAAGAATGGAATCTACAGCAGGGGAATAAGATCTATTATTTTTTTAGAATTATATTCACGGAAATGCAACTTTTGCTAACACTTTACTGAAGCTTCACATATATTTTCAGTACTTCACTGGAGTACATTTATGATAGTGATAGCTAATCACACTTTCCTAGTCTAGGTGTTCCTGCTCTGGCAGGGGGGTTGGACTAGATGATCTTTCGAGGTCCCTTCCAAATCCTAGTATTCTGTGATTCTGTGAAGTATATTTGGAATACTTTTATTGAAAAGGGTTTTAACTGCCATGCATATTGTCTTTATATAATTTCTTCATAACATTTTTCTTTGCTGCTAACATTTTGAAATACATAATACAAAAGAGTACAGTACTTGTTTGTCAGTACAGTGTAGTATAAGATCTATTAAAAAGAATTGCTAAAGTAACTTTAAGAACACCCTCCTGGCTGGAAAGAGATGAGCCTGCGTGTCCTACTGTGTAATACTCCAATGTATGTGAAAAATCTAATTTCAGTGAGAATTTATGGACAAATAATTGTACATTTAAAAGGCAGCAGTAACAGAAACTGTTAAGGATTTTAAAAATTCAGTTTTTAGAGAGGATAGGTTTGAATCACTTGTCCAGCACTGTGCCCTGGTGGCCAAGAAGGCCAATGGCATCCTGGGGTGTATCAGGAGGGGGGTGGTGAGTAGGTCGAGAGAGGTTCTCCTCCCCCTCTACTCTGCCCTAGTGAGACCGCATCTGGAATATTGTGTCCAGTTCTGGGCCCCTCAGTTCAAGAAGGACAGGGAACTGCTGGAGAGAGTCCAGCGTAGGGCTACAAAGATGATCAAGGGAGTGGAGCATCTCCCTTATGAGGAGCGGCTGAGGGAGCTGGGGCTCTTTAGTTTGCAGAAGAGGAGACTGAGGGGAGACCTCATTCATGTCTATAAATATTTAAAGGGTGAGTGTCACGAGGATGGAGCCAGGCTCTTCTTGGTGACAAACAATGATAGGACAAGGGGTAACGGACACAAGCTGGAACACAGGAGGTTCCACTTCAATTGGAGAAGAAACTTCTTCTCAGTGAGGGTGACAGAGCACTGGAACAGGCTGCCCAGAGAGGTTGTGGAGTCTCGTTCTCTGGAGACATTCAAAACCCGCCTGGACGCCTTCCTGTGCAACCTCATCTAGGTGTTCCTGCTCCGGCAGGGGGATTGGACTAGATGATCTTTTGAGGTCCCTTCCAATCCCTAACGTTCTGTGATTCTGTGATTCTGTGATTCTGTCCAGTTACGTTCCAACCACTTAATTTATGATGGTGCTGCAGTTTGTTCTGTGACCAGCAAACTGTCAATAAGAAAGTTACTTTGGGTCTTGAAGTACGGGAGTTTTCTTCTGTAACTGGATAGCTGTTTATTATAACTTGCTTTGTATTTATTTGTAGAAAACTTCTGTTAAGGGGAACTGAAACAATTTTTATTTGTCTAGGATCATAGGGCAGTCCAGAAGGATATGTTGTACATTGACGAACACAGGGTTATGCTAAAATACCTCTTTCCACTGAATGAAATTGTGGTGGATTTTTATGATGCTCTTAAGTCTCTGTCTTCTGGTTATGCAAGGTAACTACCTCCTTTGTACTCCCCTCCCCTCTCCCTGGACCCTGAGTGGAGGAACAAAAAAAGATCTGAGGAGAAGACACACGGAGAGGCACAAGCTAAGAACACTCTTATGATGGTGCTGCAAATTGAGTCTTGCTTCACCTTTAATGAATGAGATTCACGCTGAAAACTTATGAAAGTACATCTGAAAAACACTATAAGTGCATTGCTACCTAATAATCAATTTCTTTGGTGATGCATGTATTGTTCAAGTATGATATACAGAGCGACATTTGCTCATCTAGAAGATGGGCATTTTCTGTCAAAGGAATCACTGAAAATTTACATCTGACTTTGTTGTGTCTAGGTGGAAAAGGAGAAATAACCCAACACTGATTCTTTAAAGCTAGTAAAAACAATCAACAAACTATATTAAAACCAAACAATACTTACTTTACTTACATGCTTTATTATTGGAATAAAGTAAATAATCTGTATTTTGAGACAAAATGTTCTGCTCTGAGTATATTCTATAAATTCAGAGGAAGAGCCTTTGTGAGTTCAACGGAAGGGAAAATGTTGCATGGCAGATGGGCTTATACCACAGGAGACTCAATAGCTCTTACAAACCTGATATGTGGAGATGTTGTTAATAAATATCACATTTTTGACAGGAACCGGTGTACCTAATTACATTATTAAGCATAAAAAAGAATTTTATTGAAGGACTGAATTTGGTTTGAGTTTGAGTTTTCTTAAGTATGTCTTATAAAGGTAAGGTAAGATGTGTTTTGCCCAGATTAATGTATGTCTGAAGTAGAAGCATAATCAAAAGTGGGGAGGCAAGAAGGACAGGTAGAAGAAACGGGGGTGGGAATTTTTTCTTAGGATCTAGTGTTCCAACTAGATAAAAAGCAGTCTGTTTATCAAGAAACTATCTCATTAGCAGAATGATGCTGGGTTTGCTTTGATTCAGGTGTAACTGCAAACAATACTGCATTGTCTTATTTCTTGAATTTTAGTTCATAATTTACTCCCTAATGTTGCTTGTGTATTTAATGCTCTCAAGAATCAGACTTTCATATGAATCTGTTCACACAACTATGGTTTATCTAAGGCATTTAAGATAGAAGTACTTATTTCCCCTCTGTTCTGATATTTTGGATGTGACCAGTTTAGTGGTATTGGCATTCTCCACATTTAATACTTACATACAAGATATATATAGAGAGAGATACAGATATAAAACCCATTTATCTCTGCATCTCCTCCACTTTAAGAATTTTTGCAAACTGACACACAGACAGCAAGGCCCTTACCTATGAAAGGAGAAACATGGTTTGGAAATGAAGAGGAAAGCTTGGTTGTCAGAGAGAATAATAGGAGTCATATAAAAAGTCTGTCAAATGAGAGGATGAAAAGGAAACAGTCCAGTATTAGTATTTGATTTGTGTGACATCAAGGATGTTTACTGTTCAAAAGCTGTGTTGAAGGGTTCTGTTGCCTGGAGCTTTAAGGAACTTCCAGCTGATAGAAAAGAAGTGTTTGAATAAAGTCTTTAAGATGTTGCAGTAAGAATTTAGATTTTTTTTTTTATTGATTTACCTTGCTCAGTACCTGAAAGACAGATAATGTCTTCTGCTGCTTTGGAGATGAGATTTATCTGTAAAAAATTTCTAGTCCAGTCTTGCATATGGCAGACGTACTGAGAGACTTATAAAAACTGTGCTCCTATTTTAATAAAGAGTTTAAGTGTTTTATGTGTCTAAAGCTGAAAATGTATGAAACAAAGGTTGTAGAATATAATTTTTACAAAATCATCATTAACTTTTAAACAACTTTCTTCTAGTTTTGATTATGAAGATGCAGGATACCAGGCAGCAGACCTTATAAAAATGGATATTCTTCTAAATGGAAATCCAGTTGAAGAACTGGCAACAATCATACACAAGTAGGTTGACTGGATTCTATATTCCAAAGAAATAAGACTTCATATACAAGGAAAACATATATACGTATCACTAATATATGACAAATATGTTTGAAAAGAGTATTGAGAATTTTACCACATCACTACTTTTGGACATGATCTGAAAAAGAGAGGCATTTAAGTGCTAGATATATTTTTGTGGTAATGTAGGGCAATGAGGAGAAGGAAATGCAAAATACCCATCTTTTAGTGAGCTGGAAAAATTTAAATGCAGACCAGTGTAGGAGATGCCAGGTGAATCATTTATGGCACTTATTATTTACTCTTGAAAAACTGAAGGAAAAAAAAAAAGATTTTATGCTCCAAATAATTCCTCTTCTGTAGACGTTTGTTGTCATCTTGTCTCCATGCAGAGCACCAGGAGAAAGTAAATATTTACTAGACATAATTTTTTTTTGTTGTTCTTAAAATACTAACTTGTAGTTGCTAAAAAAATTGTGTATTTTCATATTTCTTTGACCTAACTGCAATCCTTAAATCCTTGGAATTCCTTAAGGTTGACTTCGGAAAATGAAACCCTTACTTTGTTCAGAAAGATCATGGGGCTACAGTTTATTAACTCTCTCCTATACTTTTGTTACTTAATGTGTTTTTCATAAATATGCAATGTTTAGCAATCTACCTGCATCTCTTACTTTGAAAAGATGCAAAATGGAGTGGCCCACCTTGCAAAAGTTAGTTATTGCTTTAACATGTTTCTTGATCAATTTAACTTGCAATCCTGAACTGTTTTCACTCAATAAAACTAACAATAGCCTTTCTTTTAGCTTTAGATAACAATTTATTTTAACTTGGAGACAGCATTGATTCTGCTCCTGCTTCAGTTATTCTCAGAGTCCTCTCACTGTAAATAGACTACATCTGTCTATATAAAAAGAATTATGCTGAATTACATTTATAGAGAGGGAATTAGACTATTATAAGCTCAGTACTAAGCTAGTCATTATTATTTCTCCTAATTATACACATAAATATCTGTATCTTAAGTAATACTGATTAAATATTACAGTTTTAGTACTTTGTGCTCAAACTGCGCTTTATGCGGGTAGCAGGGAGTCACGTTGCTACATGAAAACATGTCAAACTCTCTTCAGCTGTATGTTGCTAAATCATATCTTTGATATGATCTGTATCTTTGCTAAATATGGATGTGTTGAGAGAAGAGACCCATTTGCTTTCAGTGGCTTATGAAAGTATCTGTTCAGTAGCTTCTTTAGACCTTTTGTCACTTTTTCTTTCCAAAATCTGAAGCATATGCAGATGCTGAGTATAGCTGGATAAAATTTTTTTCTCTTTTTATATAAAAATAGATGTTTTAAAAACATTTCTGTAATATATAGACCTTGTTATCTTTCAGGCCTATAATCAGTGAAAGCCCTCCTTGACCTTTTAGTTTAAAACTGCATTTGAAGCTCTGACAGTATTCAAAATGTCTTCAGTGAGATAATCAGTGTTTATTATACATATTTAAAATTTATTTGAAGACCTTCTGTTAATACAATCTTATCACCTGTTTGTATGAAACAGGTGACAGAGATCACTCATTAGATGTAAAATTATCTGGTTATCTTTTGAGTTAAAAAGGGGAAAACCTCTACTAAAATCTTTTTATCAAGCAGTTCAGTCTATGGATATATTTTTGGCGTTGTATTACTCTTTCTGAAAACACCGGTGACTTTCTTTTTCAGTGATAAGGCATATGCCACTGGTAAATTCCTGTGTGAACGTTTAAAAGATGCTATACCTAGACAGTTGTTTGAAATAGCCATTCAGGCTGCTATTGGCAAGAAAATCATTGCAAGAGAAACGTAAGTGAAGCCCTTCTGTTTCCCTTCTCACCCCCCATATTTCAAGCTACTTATAATATGGCCCCTTAATGTTTTACCTGAATAGTTTTATATATTACTGTACTCTGATTTTACTGTAACGTCATATCTTGTTTATGGTACTGGATCTCTTGGGGGAAAAAAACATACATTTGAGCCGTGACTATGACTAAGGACTCTGTATAAATTTAATTAGGGGGGAAAAAAAGGTATTTTTATTTCAAATTTCTTGTGGTCAGCATTGTTCTTCGTGGATAGATAACTTGTAACACCCATGTGTCCACTTTCTCTTTGGCAGTGCAAAAAGTTTCTTACTACTGGAAAAAAGTAGCTAGTTGTGGAATAGTTTAATCTCCGGGAGAGTCAGCAAAAAAAATGCTGAACTGCGCTATTCCAAAGAAAAAAAAAGTCACAAGCTCAACACAGATGTATTTATTAGCAGCACTCGCATCTTTTAGAACAAACTGTTTCCTTGATGTTGCGTTTCTTGTCACGTTTTTGCTGTTACTGTTTAAACAGAACTTAAATAGTGGTAAAAGAATTAAAGGTAGGGATCCAAGCAAAGGTGACAAAGCCGCAGTAAGAATTAGTGTTATGTATCTATATACACATATGTAAGTGACACTTACTGTGAATCATAGCAGAAATTCTAGATAAGATTATAATTTTATGTACATATTATACACCTTAAGGGATATTTCTAGAATTGAGAAATGTAAATTGTTTTCTGTTTAGAACTTTGTCTCCAGTATACAAAATATTAAAATGTCATGATTCCAGTGCATCTTACAGAACTAGCAGAAAAACAACTCTTAGCATTTTGACAACTCAGTATGTAGCTGCACATACAGGAGACGTTCTAATGTGTTAATATATTTTATTTTACAGGCTGAAAGCTTACAGAAAAAATGTTGTGGCAAAATGTGTAGGTATTTTTAAATTTTTTTTGTTTCTAATATATGTAAACTTAAGAGTCTTGCTAACATGATAGGCCTATATTTTTCTAGACACCTAGCAAAGACACATTCTGCTTGTGTTCCTAGGTGTCAATGGAATATTAACAGGTACTTTTAAGCTTTTATTTTAAAATTCAATTAATGTAACCTCTAGTTGCAGCTTGCAGTAGAAGTGGATCAGAAAGAAGAATGGCTTTTTCGAAATTACACATTTAGAGTCAACTCAACAGAATGTGTCTGTGTTCATTCTTGTCTCCTCACCATTTTCTAATAGCTGTAGACATACAGTAAAGGGGTGTGTGTTTGCACACTCAGATGTGTAACTTCACATGCTTCCTCAGTTGTTTTTTCCAGGTGATTTATGAAACTATAAAAGTGCTTCTTTAGAGGCTGATTGTGATTAGACTTTTATTTGAGTTTTCAGTAATGCATATTTAAGGCCTTGTCATGATGTAATAGTTGACTATCAACAAGATTGGACAAACCTATAGGAAAAACATGATGCCTCTAACTTACCTTGTTTTTAGCTCTCTGAAGCAAACATGTTACAAAAAATAAACAAGTGTCCTTTCTCATAACTATTACAGCATTCTTTTTCTAGGCATGTATGTGGGATGATATTTGTTCAACATTGTATAACGGTTCAGTTTATCCAGACATAAGCACCAAGGGCTAGTCAAGATGCCCCAGTGTATCTGAGCTGGCACCCTGCTGCTGTTCCAAGGGGATGTTGGTATCCCATAAGTTGTGTCTAATGTCAGCCAGGCTTATGTGAATGTTTGTTTAGGTAACTGAATTCAACCAAACATGTCCAAATGAACATGCTTACTTGCTCCCTTGCTCTTTTTACGTAGTGGCCTTTTGGGGTAACTATCTGGAGTATAAAATAATATTTTGTCATAATATAACTAGCCTTTCTGACTGTTTTTAAACCTTGGAGTTGTGTTGCTGATATGTAGTACTGTAGTTGCATTTAAGCTTACTAATTTTTTTTCCTTTTCATAGTACGGTGGAGATATTTCAAGAAGAATGAAGCTTTTAAGGAGGCAGGCAGAAGGGAAGAAGTTGATGAGAAAAATTGGCAATGTGGAAGTACCAAGAGATGTCTTTATACGTGTTTTAAAGAGACAAAATGACAAATAGAGATCAATGACACAAAGCTGATGATTCTCTCAACTTTTTGTAGTCAGTAGCATAATGAGCTAATGTAATTTATCACTGTGAGAGGGAACATTTTTAAGTGGTGTAAATCAAATGTATGTGGGAGCATAAATTAAAAGGACTAAAAATGATTATTATGAAATTAAAGTTATTTAATTTGATTTTACAATCCTAAAGTTTTCATAGAATTGTTTTTCATTGCATTTCATAGTTTTCATATTTTTAACACTTAAAAATTAACATAATTATGTTTTATTTTTGCATTGCAAGTCTTTGAATGAGAGAACAGGAACAATGAGGCAAAAATTTTTATAGAAATAATTGAAAGGTATGTATAGACAAACAATGCTGTTTATAAAAAAAAAAGTTTGAACTGTTGCCACAAAAAATATCAACCTACTTCCTGTTTTATTTTCTAAAGTTGTTGTTGTCAGGAAATCATGACAGTGTTGAGAAATCATGTAAGGAAAAGCTAATCATGACTTTTTTAATATACCACAGTATTTTAAACTTTGTCGAAGTGTGTCAGTTTACAGCTATGTTAATATCCAACAAAACTGTAGGTTTTACATATCTTGTGTTTTAATATATTAACTGCTCTACTAGCAAGACCAGTTCAGGCCTTAAATAATTCTTTTGGTTACATACAGAAAACAACTGAAGATTATTCCTGAAAAGAGGCAGAAACAGTCTTAGACATGCTCAGACAGGTACAGGTGCTGCTGTGCCAGTATTTAAACTGGCCTGTTTCACACAAGTTCCAATAGTTACGAAGGGATAAGAGATACTAATTCTATGGTCTCACATGTCTTGAGAAACTACAAAAAAGGGTTTTAGTTGGTGACGCTGGCAAGAGAGGCAGAAGACTGAAACGTGCTTTGGAATAAAGAACAAAAATACAGAATTGCAAGGAAGAAAAGTTTTTAGAAGCAGAGAGATATAAAAGCAATAGATTAGAACTCATGGTCAAGTTGTTTCCTCAACAGAATTCCCAATTTTCCCACAAGATAGATCATGATCATTAAGACAAAAACATGCTTGCATTCCTTCAATAGTAACTTAAAATCAAGATTATTTTTAGTCTGACTCTTTTTGTAATTCAAGTGTTTACAGCAAAGTAAAGACTTTGTTTTATAAAATAAAGCCAAACAGTGCATTTTGTGGGACATATGCTACATCTAACAGCATATTCCTGCAGCAGCCTTTTAAACTTTTCCCCCCTAATGTTGTATTATGCTTCAAAAATGCAAGTGCAAAAGTTGTCTTAAACCTGAAAGCTTGTTTAAATACATGCTTATTCAATCTACTGTTAAGAACTAAAACACTAGGTCTGGCTTCCTATACTGCTTGAGACAGACTCTTCCATCCTTTTGTATTTTTACAGAATCATAGAACAGTCTGGGTTTGAAGGGACCTTGAAAGACCATCTGGTCCAACCCTTTATGGGAAAGGTGAGCCTAGATAAGATTATCTAGCACCTTGTCCAATTGCATCTTGAAAACCTCCAGCAGTGGGGGTTCTACCACATCCCTGGGGAGGTTGTTCTAGCAAATCATTGTTCTTACTATAAAAAAAGTGATGAAAGCTTCCCAAGTGCACCTTGTACCTGCTGCTCCTTGCTGTGTGGCTCCCTGTGAAAAAAGAGCCTCTATTCTCTTTGTAGTCACCCTTTAAATACTGGAATACTGTGATGAGAGCCCCCCCCAAGACTTAACGTCTCTAGGATGAAAAGACCTAACTTACAGAGCAGGTTCTCCAGCTCTGATCATCTGTGTGGCCCTCCTTTGGACCCTCTCCAGTCTGTCAGTGTCTTTCTTGAATTGTGGGGACCAGAACTAGACACAGTACTCCAGGTACAGTCTGACATACATCAAGTAGAAGGGGATGATCACTTTTTTTATCTGCTATTAATGCCCCTGTGGATGCAGCCCAGGACCTGATTTGCCTTTGTTGCTGCAGCAGCAGCACGCTGCTGACCCATGTTCAGCTTGCTTTCTACCAGGTCCCTTTCAGCAAGGCTGCTTCCCAGATGCACAGCTTGGGCTCTCCAGTTATTCCAGCCCAGGGCTTTAGGCCAAATTCCTGTTAGTGCAGCCACTAATCTCAACTAAAACAGGATTAATGTGGTTTGTAATAAAGGCTACCTGCCTATCTACCTAGGTGAAAAGTAAAATTGTTGAAGCTATGCTTTGTTGCACTTTATCCCAGTCAGCATTTTACACAAGGACATGCTCCCCCCCCACAAATACCACCTCAGTATCAATCACAGAATCACAGAATCGCTTGGTTGGAAAAGACCTCTGAGATCATCATGTCCAACCATTCCTGTCTACCCCCTAAACCATATCCTTAAGTACCTCGTCTACCCGCTCTTTAAATACATCCAGGGATGGTGACTCCACCACCTCCCTGGGCAGCCTGTTCCAGCTTCTGACAACCCTCTCAGTAAAGAACTTCCTCCTTATCTCTAACCTGAACCTCCCTTGGCACAGCTTGGTGCCATTTCCCCTTGTTCTATACCCCATCATCACCTGGGAGAAGAGACCAGCACCCACCTCTCTACAACCTCCCTTTAGGTAGTAATCAGTACACTCTTAACTTCCTCCTTAGGTGGAAGAAGGCACAACATTCCTAACCCCTCCATGAAAACTTGAAGTCTTTATTCATGTCATAATTTATATTAGAAACAATTTTAAAATTATAGATTTATATTTAAGTTTTACTTATATTCAAAGTAGGAAATAACATTCCTGGTAACAGCTCAATGTTTATAATGATACCATAAGAGGTAACTATTGCAAAGTGATTAACAGTTAACTTTAAATGATCATGTATTAAACTTGCGGACATTATATTCCTGTAAATTAACCACCTTTCAGGCATTTAGTAGTAAAATCCATGGTGCAATTAAACAGATACCTCCAGAAAGGAACATTTAGATTTGTTATGTATAAAGCTCAATTACCAAAAATATAAAAATCCTAAAGTAATTTGAAATACATGAGAGGAAAAAGTGCTATGGCAGAAGTTTTAATATTTTCATCTGTGGAATAAGTTATAACTCTCAAGAATCTGGTGCATTTTTAGGCACTGTTCTTGTATTTTTATTTGCCTGAATTGTACAGCAGGACTTGAGATGCCCAAAAACTGCTTAACATAAATTTAAGGCAACCAAGTGCAATAGCTCAGTGTACATGAGATATGTAAACAGAACATTTCATAGTAGAAATTGTACAACTATTACAAGTCTACAGTATTGACAAAGGCCAAAACCATTCTGCCTAGAGATACAAATGCAAAATGTAGTTACACTAATCAAGCCCAAAACTACCAATTCCAGGAAATAAAATATTATTTTGTCTTATACAAGGCAGATGCATTACATTGCTGTGCCAGAATAAATGCTCTGCTTTCCCACCCTATGTAACATGCAGTCTCCCACAGGTTTGTTCTGTTCCATTTAGTTGTGGACCAGCCATGTCCATTTAGCTATGCTTCAAATGTAAAAGCAAAATGCACAACAAAGCATACAGATGGAAGGGGAATGTACAGATATTGGACCTTTAAAAAAAAATACAGTACCTAGGATTCCCCATTTTAAACAGTTTTCAGCATATTGCATAGCAGTGAACTCATCTGCTACCTAAAACTGTTGCTGTTGACCCACATGGAGTTCCTCTTCAATTCTTCTTTCAGTTTTCTTTCATACTGTACAGTGGGTCCACAAGCTTATTGTGCACATGCATTAAACCTTGGGGGGAAAGCAACAATGCGAGCTTTACATTAGTTATACTTTTCCAACATGTCTTTCTATCCATATTTTAATTTGGAGTTTGCTTCAAAGCATACATTTTAAATAGTTCACTGAAGAGAATAATGATGGCTACGGTTTAAAATCAGAAGTTAAAAGGAAGCCTATATATTCCTGTATCACTTGAATACTATTGACATCTTCAGTATAAAGTGAACAGAGATGAGAGTTATCTGGTAACAGACCCATCAAAAAGCAGATCTGGAATACTTCCAAATGAATTGAATACATGAGGGTCACCCATCTTTCCTTTGTAATAAAAGCTGTGTAACAGTAACAAAGTTTTCTCACACCACAGTTTGTCATAAAAATCAGGTGTGCACACACTGATACTTTTAGAGCTTGAGTTGCAACATTCTAGCATTGTGGTATTACTACCTTTGTAATTAAAAGCATACTTCTCTTCCTAGACAGGCAAAACCAAGCTAAAAGTATTCAGACTGTTAATACAGATTCAGAACTTCAGTAGTTCAATTGTATTCTGTTCTATTCTAGCTGCACATTTTTTTGTCATTTACAAGTCATCTATGTCTGTGATTAGGGGAGTATTATTTTCCCTATTCAGAGACAAGTGCTGAAGAAAAGAACAATGAAAAGGTGCTGCTTTCTTTATTTGGTTACAATTTAGTAATAATGTTACCTACATCTAGGTATATATGACATTCAGTCACTAGTGTGCTTTTAACCTCATTTTACCTGAAGGATTAACTACTGATCAGTGCTCACAATCTGCAAAGTGAAAGTCCATTTTAGCCCCAAACTAAATATTAACTTCTAAAATTACAAATTTAAATAATATACAATATTAAAATTAGAGAAATTTTCTTAAAAGCCATGAAAGAAGTCTGAAAGTAGTGCATATTTTAGTGATTATCTATGGCAAAGAATATTCAAATACCTTTGCTACACGATGCATCTGGTGGCAAACAGTGTCACTGCAGCAACATGAAATTTGAATAACTATACAATCCTAGGTCATTACTGTAGGTGACCACAACACAAGGCATTTTATGCAGTACCTATTTCTAATTGTGATTATTTAATAAAAAATGCAGACATTACTATTTCCTTCTCCACTTAGTGACACATTCAGCCATACTAAACAGCCATAATAATACTAAACATACTCATAACTAACTCAGGAACTCAGCTCATTTTGTGTCTAGAGGTAATAATGTAGCTTCAGATACTTGTGCAAAAAAAAGAAAAAAAAAGAAAAAAACTAAAACCAAAACAAAAACCACCCCCAAAAAACCCCAAACCTTAGAAAGCAACATAACAAAATAGTTCTTTAAATTTCATGAAGGACAGCTATTGGATTGAGGTTGAAGAAATATCAAGTCTAATATTTTTCAGGAGTTTAACAGTAAGTGAGAAGATAATACATATACATTTAATACTTTTTCAGTACAAATGGGTTTTGTAACAGCTGTACACACCACTTAAACTAGAACGGTGTTTTGAACTTTAGAGCATTTCACTTCCTACCAGTGTTTTTCTCTTCTAGAAAAAGGAAATGAAAAGGAGATAATTACCCACTTCCTAGAGGCATGAAAAATGCTTACAACGTATTGTCTCTGCCATATTTAATGAAGGATATTAAGTCCTGTTAGTAAAATTGCTTCAGGAAAAGCAGTTAGAAGCAAAAGCTTTTTTTTCAAGGTATGCAGAGTCTTTACTGGATGGATGCCAAAGCAACTATTTCAAAGAAAAGTCCCACTATATATTCAAGTATGCTTTGAATAAACAGATTCCTGCATACAGTACTAAGAAGAGCATGCACAAGTATGGAAAAGCTATCCTCAATTAACTTATCTGCAGATTAATTAGTAAATTCAAAAGTCATTTTCCACGTCATTCTACAAGAAAGTTACCTTTCCTTTTTCCAGTAAGAACAGTTAAGTACACTTGATAATTTTAGCCTCCAATAGATTTTCAGAAAGATAGAAAAAAAGTGAAGGGGAGTAAGAGTTATTCTAGTTACCAGCCAGTGTGGTACCTGGTTATCAAAAATACCTGAATATTCATATAGTACCTTGAGATTTATTTAGATTGTGAAAAAATGGCAGTAAATAGCTGCCATAATTAGCAGTCACTAAGAACTACCTAGCTTCCTAAGAAGTCTAACCTGAAGATCAAGATTCAGAAACAATTCGAAATTTGACCCACATTGATTTCTCCTCCATCTTAAAAGGGGGAAAATCTCACTGATTTGAGAATAGGTAAAATTAAGCAACTTTAGAGAAAACTATCTTTTTAAGAATTGTAGTGCTCTGTATTACAGAGTAATTAACTAGTGTGACACAACAGCACACATTCATATGCTGTAGCCCTTGATTTTTTAAAGCAATATTCAGTGTCATTTATACCTAGTAATTCTACACTAGATTTATATCTTGAGAGCAAAGCTTTTGTTTATGCGAAATACAGGATAATGCTTAAAATTTATCCAAGCAGTTAAAGAAGTTGAAAGCACCAATATGTACTATCTAGCTGTGTGATACAGTTAAAGACTTAACACACCTCACCCTCCCAATACATAGCAGAGAACAGCATACTGAAAAAAACCAAAATTGACAAGTTGGCAGCAAATGGTATCAGGATAAAAATCACATTAATGCCAGAATTGCAATTTAATACATATATGGACACTGGCGATATAATGCCCTTAAAAAGAATTTCATAAATTACAATCTTGATCAATGCCTCAACAACTACAAGTATCCATGGTGGTGAGAAAGATGACTGCTTAACACAATTGCATTTGCTGTACTAATATAGTTAGGAGAAAACTACTTTTCTCAGCTTCTACAGTATCAGTAAAACAGAATTCACATCTAAGAACTCTCAATGAATGTCAAAGATTCCAGCTTCCTTTAAGCTTGCCTCAGTACGCCTACTACAAATATGAAAAGCACAGTAAGAGGCTGCAATGTATTAAAAGTCAGTACAGATTGTTACGCTAATTGCACTGTACAAAAAAAATTCCTCAGGTGGCTTCAAAGTCTGTATCACACACTTAAAGTTTTCTACACAGCACATTACAGCACACAGCAAAAGCAGCTTGAAAATATATCACGATTAATACAAGTATTAAGGTTTTTTTTTTAAGTGGGACTTCACAGTATATTTAAGACAAGTATTCTGGGACACTAGACTGCTGTTCTTTTTACATACAGGTGAAAATTACTAAACTATCATTTCAAATTGGAAGCAAATATTTTTCCAAAGCAGATTTGTCAGGAATGAAAGGAACACAAGTTATGCCTCCTAGCACTTTTCAATTCACAAGAAATAAGTTAACAGTAAGTATTTTGAACATGTAACATTATACATTAGCTACTGTAAAATGTTGAAAGGCTCAGACTTAAATCAATATAGTTTATTTTTTTTTAAATATGTGTAACCTCTGATTCAGTGCTCACCTTTAAAGTACTTCACAGTTTTAATTCTCAGTTCTAAAGTAGCATCTTCATCACACACGAAGATAGTACGAGGGTGTTGCTGGAAAGCAGAAACTGTCCACATATGATTGACTCCTTCTTCAATTGCCTTGTACAATGCAAAAGCCTTATGTGCACCTGTTATAAGAATCATCACCTGCAAAAAAGAATAAGTCTCTTTACTTTCAGTCCCAGTATCAGTACCAACTAATCTTGAAAACAGACACATGCAGCTAGAACTAAATGAGTTCTTACTTCTCTAGCATCCATCACTGTACCCACACCAACTGTTAGCGCCATAGCTGGTACTTTAGATAAGTCTCCATCAAAGTATTTAGCATTTGCCAAAATGGTGTCCATTGCTAAAGTCTTTAATCTTGTTCTTGAAGACAAACTTGATCCGGGTTCATTGAATGCAATGTGGCCATCTGGACCAATGCCTTTTCAAAGTCAAAAAAAGTAAATCATTCCAGACCTGCGAGTCAACAAATATCCTCAAAACATTGTAAAGAAATAAAAAAGTTCTAGGACTCCTTTCCTTTTTGTTCCCAATTTTTGATAAAAAGCATTGAAAACTTAATTTCAAGTAAGTTATTAGAAACCTGGACACCAACCATTCTGTTTTGATACCAATTCTTAGTCACAGAACTTTCTTACTCCATAATAGAAAAAAGCAAATTAGGCAAGTTGTGAAAACAGTGATCGAAGAGTCAGTGTACTTGTTTAAATCACAACTAACCACAGAGCACTTCCACATACCTCCAACAAACAGATCAATCCCCCCTGCTTCTTCAATTTTCTTTTCAAATGCATCACATTCCGCCTGTAAGTCTGGAGCATTCCCATCAAGAATATGAGCATTATTTGGATCTATGTCAATATGTTTAAAGAAGTTATTCCACATATAGGAATGATAGCTCTCTGGATGATTTCTGGGGAGCCCTGAAATCAATACAAGATTTAATCAAACAGCCTTAATTCTAGTCTATGCAAAACTAATGTAGGGCATGCAAGACAAATCTAAGTAAGAAGTCAGATAAAGCAGTATCTGAAATTATATTAAGAAAAATTTCCTGTTGGTATGCACAAGGTAAATGGTTTACATTTCCTCTGTATACATCCTATCAGAAGGAGTGTAAAGTCATTAAAAGAAATGCAGTCACTATAATACGTGACAACACACTTTCTACATAAGTACTGCAAGCACTGAATGTAGCTCAGGATCCACCTGGACTAGTTTATTATTTAACATTTTTGTGGATAAAGAAATAGAGAAAAATGCTTCTAATGATCCCATTTACTTAAGTAACTTAGAAGTACAAAAATACTAGGTTGATCTTGTGCTTCATCAAGTATTTAACAGATTTAATAAAGGAAAAAAATTGTCAGTATAGTGTGTTCTCAAAAAATCAGCACATCTTACCTACATATTCATCCATGTTAAAAGTCTTCACGTATTTGAAAGAGAGATCTCCATTCTTGTGATATTCTATCAGCTTTTTGTAGCATCCCAAAGGTGTACTTCCTGTTAAATAAAATTTTTCTACTGTTCTATGCATCTGCACAACATTTTCAATGTATTTAAATCTCTTCATAATCAGATTTTGCTACAATGCTTTTTCAGCATTAAAAAAATAAGACTGTTATTTCTCATTTAGTATTTTTCAGCTTTTCAAACCTTATCACAACTTTTTACACAAATTAATATTTAAACAGAAATACGTTGGAAGTATTACCAATATATATTTGTGTTATTTTAGACACTTTATCTGTTACAAATGATGCATACATAGTTCTAGGCTTAGTGATTTACATAGGCTTTGAATAAAACTTGCCTGTTGGTAGACCAAGTGTGAAATATCTTCCTTGGCTTGGCTTGAACTGGATAATACGATTACAGATGTATTTTGCTGCCCATTCACTAGCCTGATCATAATCTTCAAGTATTACTAGCCTCATTATGGCAGTGAGGAGCTTCAATGATAAATAAACTTAAACCTGCAGAAAACGTCAAAGTTTTAAAAATAAGCACCATATGAACAGCTGTAAAACTCTTAGATTACAGAAGAGAGAAAAAATGACCTTTTATACTGATGACGGATAGTGCTAAGTAAAAGATATTTTACTTGCATAAGTACATTGCAGTCTTGGAGCCTAGTTCAAGCTGGACTGTTGGACAAAAGCTAAAGAATCCAAGTAATAGATTACAGTCAGAATAATTATTCAAATTCACAAATGAATTTAAAGTAACTTGTAGGAAAAAGCTAAAACAAGATGAGAACAAGTAATTTTGAACTTCAGTCTTTTAATTAGCTGTTACTGTTAGAAAAGAGGATACACCCTGCCTGAAATAAAAGCACATAAAAAAAGTAAACAGAGACTAACTCCTGTAGTTATATCAACTATTAAGATTCATATCTAGAAGACAAGTTTGGCTGTTAAAAGTACAAGAGCTTCTCTTGCACTAAAGTAGAACTCATTTTTCCATAAGTTTCTGCTTAACAGCATCAAGTAATTATTGGAAAGACTGAAGCTCTCTAGCCCTTCTCTTCTCTGGTCTGAGTGTGCTTGGCATTAGCCAGAAAACACCACAGCTATCAGAAGCCTAAGGTGAGCTAAGTATCAAACCACCACTACTCTTAGCTGACCCAAAATGAGAGGCCAGTTTTTAAAGAAATAGGAATTATTCTACAAGCACTTAACATGTTAATATCTGTTCTCTGCAGTACAGGAGGAAGGAAATGACCACCACCTTTTGCTGGCTGTGCAGCTTCCTCTCACGGGACAGTAAAATCGCGACAAGTCAAACTCAACTTTGCAGGGGAAATGCTATTCCACAGGTACCGAAAACGTTAACCCATTTCTTCCAGGAGGGCACAAAAAGGGGCCCTCGGAAGACGATCCCGCGGCTGCGGGTCAGCTCACAGAGACCCACCCAGAGAGCACCGACGATCCCCCAGAGACAGAGAAGCGAACAGTGCTCGTGGCCTCCCCCTCCCCACCGCCCCGGAGCTTGCGGGCAGCGCCCCACAGCTAACAGCGGGGGCCCAGCCTCGCCCCGCCGCCAAGCACAACCCTGCCCGGCTCCGCTTACCCCCAGGAGAGCCCGAAGCAGCGACAGGCGGAACCAGAGCGGCGCAGACCGGCACTGACAGGACAGGTGCATCCACCCGCCAAAGCGCCCCGCTGCACCCCGCGCGCAACCCGGAAGCGCCTGGCCAGAGCCGGAAATAGCCTCGCAGGGCGTGGTGCCCCGCATGCGTGGAGGACAGTGGCCCTCTCTGGGCGAGGTTTTTGGAGGCAATAGGGGTTGTGCTTTGGGAGGGTTGCAAGGTATATTCATGTTTGTTTCTGGTGCCCTTTGTAGGGGTAGAGCATGAGTGAATGTGGTGCCTGTCCTTGGAGAGAGTCTAGGAAGCTGTTGGGGGTAGGGGCTGCAGCAAAAGTGCTAAAAGTGCTATCAGTGTCTTATGGACTGAGCAAGAGCACGGCCTTCAGGTGAGGCCTTTCTTTGGGGGTTGTGTTTTGGGGGAAGCAGGTGGCAGAGTGAGATATTCCTGAGAAAAACTCCCCTTTAACTTAAGCGTTTGCTTGAAGCATCTATTAAAAAAAAGGGCTATTTATAGTTACTGCATAAACAATAGATAGGGTATCAGCTGCTTTCTCTTCTTTAAAAACAGTAATTTTATAGCTACGATCTACAGCTATGGTATGATAGATCTTGCTGTTTGGGAAAGGGTTAATACTCTTAAGAGATGCATCTTCAGAACTGAG
>NW_010210423.1:37530-38126 GCF_000695765.1 Mesitornis unicolor
GTGAGAGGGAAAAAAGTAGAAGAGGCTGCTACGTAGTTCTGAGTATATATGTATGCACATGCTGTAGGCTTCACTAAGGCCTTGCCCTATTAGAAGATCAGAGTAAATCTTTTTACTAGGCAGGAGCATAACTGGCTGAGGAAAACTAGCATGACTGAAGGCTAGAAGGAGGGAAGCTAATAAAGGGGGTTTGGTGGTGTGTGTAAAATAAATAAATAAATAAATGAATTCTGGAGTCATACATGAACATAATACATTTTCTGATAACTTCAGTAGAACTATTGCAAGATAGTTCTTAAAGTTAATGTAACTTTCAGAAAGATAATGTAATTAATGTGAGTAATGCTTTGCCAAAGGCATGAAAGGTGCATTTGCAAACCTGTGAGGAAAAAATATTCTTACTGGAGTCTTTGGGAATTTGTAGGCAGCAAGAATATCCTTTGTTTCAAAATCTGCCCTTTATTTGAATTTAAGTTTCTAATATTAGCAACTTGATTTAACTCATGTCTGTTCTTCTGATAAAGTCTTTATCTCAGAATTTTTACCAGGTCCTAAAGAATATTGTTTTTTTCTTGTACCATTTCTTGAATCATGCT
>NW_010210423.1:38157-42108 GCF_000695765.1 Mesitornis unicolor
TGGTCTCGTTTCAGAGTATGCTGCAGTGGAGGTTGTAATTTTCAGATCCTGTGTAACAACCTAAGTTTTGCCTCTACATTGCCATTCTGTTTTTTTCCAACGTGTATGGACCATGTGTAACACTTCATTGGTAAACTACTTCTGCGTAAAGCAGACTAGTTAATGCATTCCTTTGGTGTTATTATACACCTAGGTACCTATGGGCCTGAAATCACCCCCCCTCAAATTCTAGGGGAGATCCTTCCCTTCCCCTGGTGCACCCTGTTCTCTGAAATGTAAGCTCAAAGTAAGAGATTACTTATTTTCTCTTGGTCAAGTATCCATCTGTGCTTCTCTCTTCATCAACTTCCTGCTATCCCATTAGGATTGTCTGTTCTCTTTCTTTGCATCCTTAGTGTTGCCAGCTTGTGTGTGGCACTGCTTTACAGTGCCTGTGAAGATACCAGTGGGCTTCTCTACTTCCCTAAAATCTTTACTAGCTGCCCTGATCTAAAGACGGTCAATTGTTTCTGAGGATTTTTACCCTAGTATACACTTGTTACCTTGACAAGGTAAGAGTGGAGCATGCCCAAATGGATGGTACAGCAAGAACAGCAGATTGCATCATCCCCTTTTCCCTCCAGCTCTGCCCTGTAGCTGTAACCCTACCAGATGTTTCTTATCCTATCGTAGTCCATTGGCTTTGTTCATTGCTCTGCATGTGAAGTTGTTACAGGGCACTGAGATCTTTCACACAAGTTCTGTTGGTTTCCACAACTTGAAAATTCACTTTTTCTTCAGTAATGAAAAACTCTGAACGTTCAGAATCTAGGCTCCCCTGCACTGCTTGTTGTCTGGAGGCCAGAACATACGTGATGTACTGTTCTATGCTCAGTGCCACTTTCTACACTTTTTCTTGCTGTCTCTAAATTCTGAACAACCTTCTGTGTCTGTTGCCTTTTAGCAAACTTGGCTATATTATCAACTGCATCTATTAGACGTGCTCTCAGGCAAATTCCCTGTCTTTTGTGAACATATTTGATTCTGCCTCTCCTTGTTAGTATGCTAATGCATAGGGCTTGATTTTTCCCAAGTTATTCTTCAGATTTTCCTTTCTAATTAGTAGCAGTTACAAAATGCTCTATGTGCACTGAATGTTGTTTCTAGCAATTCGGCAAAGTCTTAATTCTTTGGTTTCATTGAGTAGATGAAATGACTAGAGATTTCTTAAAATCTCGCAGTCCTAGTACTTAAAATCCTTTCTGTTGCTTCTGGAAACATTCTTTCCATGATTTTTTTTTCTGATATATATATATTATTTCCCTTCTCTATATCTTCTATGATCAGGAAGCTTCTGTGGTGCTTTTTCTAAACCTATTTATAAGTGACTAGGAATTTAAATTGGCTGTACTTCAATGGTAACCATGCTGCATCAAGTTTTACCTAAGGAGGGCCACCTGAACTTAGGCTGAATCCAGTCTTTTAACAAGGGAGCTATTTCTTCAGATGCCCTCCTTTTTAGTTTGAAGAACAAAAGATCCTGCTCAAAGTTGGTACCTATGAAGGAAAATTACTTGGGTGGATGTTGATCTATAGATAAGACTGAGAAGAAGCCCAATAGGTCACAGTGAAGATACTTGCCAAGCAAAGCATTAAATGTAGAGACTGAGAAACAAGTACTTGATGAAAAGACTTGACACAGACACACACAGAAAAAGACTACTGCTTTTCTCTTTGCTGGATTAAACTCTGTTGTGTACCAAGTGTGCAAATCAAATATAAGGATACAAAATAACATAGCAACTGAAACCTTTTAGAGGGAGATAAGTGAATGGAGAGTAGTCTCTTTAAAAAAAAAAAATCAGAGCTCTGAACGATTGTGATGAGTGTAGTAGTTAGACTTGGTACTCCATTTTATGCCATAGGGTAAATAGCTGCCTTTTTTTCTGGGACTAAAGCTTGCTGAATTTCTGGTAACTTCACTTGCCCTCTGGACATAAACCTGAGGGGACTCAATCCACTTGGCTGCTTTGCTTACTGCTCACAAAGACTGAAGGTAGTTTCATGTGCTCATGCATCCCTGTATTTGTTGTAGCTTGCTTCAAAGTGTCCTTAGTTAGATCTCGCCATGTTTCTGTGAGCTGAAGAGTAGGTGACATGTGATGTCTTCTGGGTTTATGTTTTATGCAACAATTCTATTGGAGCCATTTTCCAGTAAAATAGCACACATTGTATTCTGTGATGCCATTAATGTGCCAAGAGAGACACAAGTGAAGCATCTAGCTAGTGTTTAGCACCATCTTAATTTTCATAGGCAAGGCTTTGAGGTAGTTTGTGAAATCATATGTAGTAACATATTTGGACCCTATGCTTTTATTTTGCATTTCTGTTCTTACTTGCCATGGGTTGGTGCTTCCGACATGGATTCTGGTAGAATCTGTACAAAACCATGTAGTTATCCAGTACCAGCTGGTTCAGTCACTACAGAGTAAGCTTTCAAGATGATGAGGCAGGAGGCACATGATATCAAGGGTTGTATTGTCACCCTATCACCTTTTTGCTTGCTGGTGAACTCTTCAGTTTTTTAGAGTAGGTGTTCAGTGCTGGATTTTGCTACTCAGTACTACTTTGTTTTGCAATGTAGAGAGAGCTGATGCAGATCATTTCCCCATGAGTGTTTGGAGTGCCAGGATATTTCTCCGTAATGCCTGAACCAGCAGGCAGAGCTGCCTGCTGCATTCCCTCCAGATCATATCTTTCCCTCATTACTGATGTGAGTGTCTGCAGCCTCATAGGCATGAGCACATAAATGGTAGTTGGCTCTGCCCCTGTAGTGGGGAACATTCTTGATGTATGCAGGGATGTTGTTGAGAGAGATTTCTGATAGTATTCTCAGCTGTTTACGCCTGTTCCTTTCAGAGTGCACAGCTTAGATGTTCACCATTTCTGTCCTTTCTTACCTGTCTCCCCTCTCCTACTCTGCACCTCCCCTGGGCTGAATGAGTGAGCCTTTCCAGCCCTTCCATGTGTACAACAGGTAGTCCACTTGACTCATCTGGTGTTTCTTGTGAACTGAAGCTGTTTCTAAAGGTAGAAATAAAGAGTACAGAGTCCTTTGCAGGTTTAACACAAAAGTTGTGTCCTTACTTCAAGTGCTGTGTGATGCCAGGGGGCACTTATTTTTTTTCTACAGATAATCTGTTTGGTATAGTTCTTCATGGAAGTTGTCTAAGTCAAGAAGACTGACTATTTTTGTGGTGTTTTTGCAAGGGGTACTGTGATAGCTGTTAAGGAACAAAAGTGAATGACAAGGGATCTGAGTATGAGTGTTTGCTCAGCGTACTGACTCTTGTCTGCCCAGTTAGGCAGACTGATTAAAGCGTGAGTGGGCAGATTCACACTGTCTGCAGGACTGTTGCCAGAATGCGGTCTGCTGAGTGATGAGGGGAATAAGACATCTGTCCTGCATTGTCGAGTTCTAGCTAATCTTAAACACTTCTCATTCAGATACGAGTAGCCTGTATATGGAGGCTTATATGGAGTGAATATGTGAATATGGAGTCAGATAAATTGCAGCCCAGGTGGCAGCATTTCAAAATTTAGCTAGCATTGGTCATTTCAGATTCTTGCATCAGTATCCTTTCTGATTTAACTGCACATGTGATGGGAAAATCAATATCCTGATTATCTTTTTCTCAGGAAGTCACAAGGCAGGCACACAATGTATCTGTGGCCTTGTGTCACAATATATAGCCAGACAAAGAGGCAGCTGCTTGCACTTCTCTCCCTCCTAAGGAATAGGAGGGCTTGATCCTGATGCTGGCTGCTCCATCTATTATAGAATGGCATATTGCCATGGGCTGCACA
The DNA here is from genome assembly GCF_000695765.1 of Mesitornis unicolor. Classification (NCBI taxonomy): domain Eukaryota; kingdom Metazoa; phylum Chordata; class Aves; order Mesitornithiformes; family Mesitornithidae; genus Mesitornis; species Mesitornis unicolor. The sequence goes on from NW_010210423.1 coordinate 42,004, forward strand.
AAGTCAGAAAGCAGCAGAGGTGTAGGTAGAGATATTAATGAGATTGGGCACAGTAATATGCAGGATATGCATATTGGATAGGCTGAATCAGTGGGCTGAGACCAA
>NW_010210424.1:0-200 GCF_000695765.1 Mesitornis unicolor
CTATTATATGGCTATAATTATTATTATTGCTATTGTTATTATTGGGTTTTCTGCCCTAAGTGCCCATGTCAAACAACCCCAACATTTAATTTTTTCCTTTCTTTCATTCCCAAATACTCAGATGCTAAAAATCAAGATTATTTGATTTATAAATCTCCATTTGACCACCAGGGAAATAGGCAGCAGCTGGGCAAAAAAGA
>NW_010210425.1:0-200 GCF_000695765.1 Mesitornis unicolor
GCCTTGCTGAACCTCATCCAATTGGCCTCAATATTCAGGACTACCTATTAATATTTTTAAAAACAGCAAACATACAGATGGGAATGGAGGGAAGAGCCTCTTCTTGCAAGACAAGGCTGAACACGACCGCCCTTTGCAGGCCACAGCTGGAGAGGAAGTCCATGATCCTCAACAGGGTTTTCTGAGACCCCATCACCATC
>NW_010210426.1:0-200 GCF_000695765.1 Mesitornis unicolor
CCCAGCACACCTGGAAGAAGACATGGGCCATGGGAACACTCCTAATCCTATCACCGGCCTTCCCCAGGAGCAGCTGCCCCAGGGAGAAGGTGCCCTGCCTGTGGGCTCCCTCTTTCTGTGCACCCCTTGCCCGCCTCCTCTGCCTGCTGGTGGTCGCTGCTGATGTTTGACTTTCTCACTCCCTGCCTGACTTGTCCTGC
>NW_010210427.1:0-200 GCF_000695765.1 Mesitornis unicolor
CATGGGTGCTGGGTGCCCCATAGATCCCACGCACCCCACATGTCCCACATCCCCCATGGGTGCTGGGTGTCACCATGTGCCCCATAGATCCCCCCTGCCCCACACGTCCCTTCAGCCCCACATGTCCTGAGACTCCCATGGGTGCTGGGTGCCCCATGGGCTCTGGGTGCCCCATAGATCCCCCTCCCCCACACATCCCC
>NW_010210428.1:0-200 GCF_000695765.1 Mesitornis unicolor
GCCAAATTCCAGCTCCGCCCCCTAAGTTTAGCCCCTCCCCTTTCCCCTTCTTTGGTAAAACGGGTGCCCCCAAAATGGCCGCAGGTCGCCGCCTCCTTCCCCTTCCTGTCGCCGTGGGAGAACCAGCACTTGGGGGTCGCGCTGCGTCGCCTGGACTCGGTGGCCGAGGTTTTTGTGTGGGGCGGAGGCGGGGAAGGGGG
>NW_010210429.1:0-200 GCF_000695765.1 Mesitornis unicolor
CAAAGGAGAAGGGGATTTGGCTGCTGCAGGGACCTTGTTGTGATCCTCTGCAAGATGGTGAATATTGCTCCTGGAGATTAGGAGGTTTGAAATGAAGCAAGATTACTAATAAATGCTAATAATTACTAATAAATGCTGCTGCTTCTTTTGTAAAACTTTATTGTTTAGTGTCTGTGTCAATACATAAAGGTTGTCTGGTA
>NW_010210430.1:0-200 GCF_000695765.1 Mesitornis unicolor
CATCAACATCACCACCACCATCACCATCACCAGTGGCCATGACCATGACTATCACCATCACCACCATCATTGTCACCATCACCATCACCATCCCCATGACCATCACCTTCACCATCCCCATCATCATCCTCATCCTCCTCCTCCTCATCATTATCATCAGCCTCATCATCATCAACATCACCACCACCATCACCATCACC
>NW_010210431.1:0-200 GCF_000695765.1 Mesitornis unicolor
GAATGCAAGCCAAAGGTTGGAGAAGAATTAGACTGTATTTCGGGACATTGGAAACCACCCTCCAGGTTTGAATTCTGCTGGTGTGATTTGAGCACAAGTGGACTTGTGCTTTGCTTTGATTTGCTCTCTGTAGTACTGTAAGACAGTGTGATGTGATACTTGCATCCTGCTGTGTTGTACCCATTAGCAAAGCCAATGGT
>NW_010210432.1:0-200 GCF_000695765.1 Mesitornis unicolor
GGGCATTAAGTGATGGAACTTGGACCTCTCACTCACCTAGGGATGGGAAGGTAGAACAAATGACTCTGGGATTGCCTACACTGTGTCCACTTGGGAAGAAATCTCCCTTTAAAGGCAGTAGAGAAGATTTGCATCTGACAGGAATAAAAAGAACAGGATTGAACAGCAACGATGTTCGGACAGGATGCCCCAGAGCGGGC
>NW_010210433.1:0-200 GCF_000695765.1 Mesitornis unicolor
CTGTCTTTTCCTCTTACTCTCTTTTTTAAAGACTTGGCTATAAAGGCCAGCCAGGTGAAGTGCCTCGTTGTCTGTTTCTTAATTAAGCTAATGAGAACATTTAATGGAGCTGTTTATTAATCTTCTTCTGCCACTCCACAATAAAACTGCACTGCCCAGTCTCCCAGTCACCTTTTAAAAACCTCATGTAATGAAAGAGA
>NW_010210434.1:0-200 GCF_000695765.1 Mesitornis unicolor
TGGCGCTGTCCCCTCTGCCCAGGCCAGGGCTGAGCGGGCACGTCCCTGTCCCGCAGGATGAGGACGAGGAGGTCTACAAGAGGGACTTCAGCGCCCCGACCCTGGAGGACCACTTCAACAAGACGATCCTGCCCAAAGTCATGCAGGTCGGTGTGCACGACAGGGAGGGAGCACGGTTTTGGGGCGGGGGGTGGCACTTT
>NW_010210435.1:0-200 GCF_000695765.1 Mesitornis unicolor
AGGGAAAATTGGGGGTTTGAGGGGGATTTTGAGAGGGATATGAGGGAAAATTGGGGGTTGAGGGGAAATTTGGGGGAGTATGAGGGAAAATTGGAGATTTGAGGGAGAATTTTGGGGGAAATATGAAGGAAAATTAGGGATTTGAGGAGAATTTTGAGGAGAATATGAGGGAAAATTGGGGGTTGAGGGGGAATTTGGGG
>NW_010210436.1:0-200 GCF_000695765.1 Mesitornis unicolor
AAAGAAGAAAATGGTTTCAACTTTCAGACTCTAGCACTATCTTTTCTATGCCAACCAAAAAATGTCATAATTAACAAGGCCCAGGAATTTGTTTCATTTCTACCTGCAGTATCATAGCTGCTGCAAATATTTGGTCAAAAGCAAAATTATGATTTTTAGCTATTATTCTGGTTTTCTTCCTGCAGCAAATGTTTCTGTTG
>NW_010210437.1:0-200 GCF_000695765.1 Mesitornis unicolor
CGAGTCCCCCCGCACCGCTCGGGCCGGGTCCTCCTCGTTCCCGGCAGCCCCCGCGGCGCCGCTCGCTTCTCCCCCCCCTTCTTTATATGGGCGATGGGCCCGCCCATGGGGGCGGGGCTTCATGTGGCCACGCCCCCTCCTTCTGCGCTGGGCGAGGGGAGAGGGGAGTTTTACTGGGGGAACTGGGCCATACTGGGAGC
>NW_010210438.1:0-200 GCF_000695765.1 Mesitornis unicolor
CCACCAGCACTCCCAGTATCCACCAGCATCCCCAAGCATCCCCCAGCACCCACCAGTACCCACCAGCACCCCCAGCACCCACCAGTACCCACGCTGCCAAGGTAAGCGCCGGGGCAGGCAGCAGCGGATGCTGGTGCAGCCGAATCGGGGGGTGACGGCTGTGTCCCCCCATCCCCGGGGCAGGAGTCGACGCTGAAGAG
>NW_010210439.1:0-200 GCF_000695765.1 Mesitornis unicolor
TCTTGGCCTGCTGAAGCTGGTTAGAGGTGCAATCACTGAGGGGTAGATTTGGCCCTTTTGCAGAATTGTGTTGAATCCTGTTAGCAGAAGCAAAGATTTCCTAATGGTGTGGAGATGTAAGCCATCTCTGCATAGGATCACCATTTAGGAGGCCCTAGAAGAAAAGTGACAAGGAGCCACTCCAATCATAGTGCATGACT
>NW_010210440.1:0-200 GCF_000695765.1 Mesitornis unicolor
TGGGGAATGGGGTAAGGGGAAGGGGCACCGATGTGGGGCGGTGAGGGTTGGGGAAGAGCCTGAGGGGGAGCAGAGAGCGCAGGTGGCCGAGGAGGGTGGGAGTTGGGGCCGAGGACCCTGGGGGACATGGCTGAGGAGAGAGGGAGCTGTGAGGACATGGAATCCCAGACTGGTTTGGGTTGGAGGGACCTCACAGCCCC
>NW_010210441.1:0-200 GCF_000695765.1 Mesitornis unicolor
TCCCTTTAGGCATTTTATAGGGAGGTATGAGTGTGTCCTAACCCTTCCTACCCGCAACGCCCAGTCTCTCCAGTTGTACTTCGTGCTGTTGGGAAAGCAGAAAGATCCTTCAGGGAGGGCAGCTGCCTGAGCGAGTGAGTGTAAATGATTTGGCTCCCTCAAAATCTAAAGAGAGGAGTGGGATCAGGGTTCATTTAATA
>NW_010210442.1:0-200 GCF_000695765.1 Mesitornis unicolor
GAGCCTGCTCGCCGGGAAGCACCCCATCAGCGCGCTCATGGAGTACGGGCAGAAGTCGGGGCACTCGGTGGAGTTCCAGCTGCTCGCTCAGGAGGGGCCCCCTCACGACCCCAGGTACGGGAACGGGGGGAGCTTTGGGAGGACGGGAGCCCTTGTTTTTGGTGTCCTCCCGGGCACTGCCCGTGTCCCTGCGCCCCTCG
>NW_010210443.1:0-200 GCF_000695765.1 Mesitornis unicolor
TATAGATAATAAAGGTAGGTAAAATAACACACAGGTTGGAGATGGTAGATCAGAACCACCTGTTGTCTGAAAACACAAGAGCAATTATGTCATTTAATTTGATAAAAAGTGAATAAACAAGATTTTTTCACATATAGTTTTGAACAAAATGTCAGAAGTCAACAAGATTACTTCATAGAGGGCAGAATATTTAATAAAGT
>NW_010210444.1:0-200 GCF_000695765.1 Mesitornis unicolor
GGGCAATGTATGTGGTCTACTTTGATTTCAGCAAGGCTTTCAACACCAATTCACATGACAATTTCAAAGGCAAACTTAAGAAGTGTGGACTGCATGATAGTGAGGTGGACTGGCAACTGGCTGAAGGGCAGAACTGAGAAAGTCGTGGTCGGTAAGGCAGAGTCCAGTTGAGGCCCATGTCTAGTGGTGTTCCTCAGGGG
>NW_010210445.1:0-200 GCF_000695765.1 Mesitornis unicolor
AAACCCCCCAAAAATCCCTGTGGGGACCCCATAATCCCTAAGAGGACCCCAAAACACTATGGGGGAGCCTCCAAATCCCACAGGAAAACCCCAAATCCCTGTGGGGAACCCCAAAAAGTCCCTGTGGGGACTCCAAAATCCCTAAGAGGACCCCAGATCCCACACAAAGCCCCATGGAAATCCATCAAAACCCCTGGGGG
>NW_010210446.1:0-200 GCF_000695765.1 Mesitornis unicolor
TGCTGTCATCTGATTGACGTAGGCAATGTGTTGGTAAGTTGAGATGAGATGCACACTACTGAATGTTGTCTGCTTGTTTTGGGAAAGGTGCTGTGGGAGGGTAATGCTTGAACTTAGTGTCCCTGTGTAGTGGTGGGCATCCACAGTAACTTCCACAGCCATTGATGTTGGCATGAAGGTTCCTTGCTCCTCCTCAGGCA
>NW_010210447.1:0-200 GCF_000695765.1 Mesitornis unicolor
TTTTCCATGTGCCTTAGCAGAGCCTTCAGGATGATCCATGATCTTGCCAGGCACACAAGTGAGATTGACTGACCCATAGTTCCTCATCTCTTTCTTTTGTCCCTTTTTGAAAATGGGATTTTTGTTTCCCCTTTTCCAGTCAGTGCGAACTTCACCAGACTGCCATGATTTTTCAAATATGATGGAAAGTGGTTTTGCAA
>NW_010210448.1:0-200 GCF_000695765.1 Mesitornis unicolor
TATCATCAAAAGCTTTTGGCATTGAATGAACAGGTCTATGTGGGAAAAGTCTTGCTGGGTGAAACTTTGAAGGACATGGTAGCATGTTGCCCCTGCCAGAAACTTAGTGGGTGCACAGATAAATCTAAAACACCCTATGCGGTATTTTGCTGGAAAAGTGGACGAGCTTCACCTCTGCACTGTTCTGGCCTGGGCAGCTG
>NW_010210449.1:0-200 GCF_000695765.1 Mesitornis unicolor
GTTCCCAGCCCTTTCTGGCAGCACCAGCACAGTCCCCAGGAAGAGCAGTGACCTCTGGAGCAGCACTGCTGCTTCCTGCAGATTGTGTCTCCAGGGCAGGTCAGGAGCTTTGCATCTCTCTCGCTTGCAGCTCAAGATGGCATCAGAGCAGGACAATGGAGAACAGGGCACCTCTTCCCTTGATGTCAGCACTGGCCAGG
>NW_010210450.1:0-200 GCF_000695765.1 Mesitornis unicolor
ATGAAAGCTTACTTGGACTCAGATTTTTGAAAGCCTGCAGCACTGAAAATTGAATCCTGGAGAAGAGAAACTGGGTAGTTGTGACCAGAGGAAATTGCTGCTGCTGGGTGAAGATGGAATGACTGTTGCTGTGCAGATGTAACCCAAGATTTGGTGGGATCGGTGCCACCACCAGCACACTGCTCCCAGCACCAGGACCA
>NW_010210451.1:0-200 GCF_000695765.1 Mesitornis unicolor
GCAAGGATGGATCCACCAGTGCTGGTTGTGAAATATCTTTAGAAGTGCTCTTTGAAATACAATTTCTGTGACGAAAAATATGGAAAATATGCAACCTTTCATTACCAGGGTGAAGTTTGAGCTGGGAAAGTGCTAAAAAGGAGATTAAGGTAGCAATTTCATTGACAGCCAAGTGGAGGGAAGCTACTGATTGCTGGCAA
>NW_010210452.1:0-200 GCF_000695765.1 Mesitornis unicolor
CTATCACTGGATACTAGGGAGAAGAGATCAGAATCTCACTTTCTACTTCCTCTCCTCTGGCAGATGTAGACAGCAATGAGGTTACCCCCTCAGCCTCCTTTTCTCCAGACTATGCAAGCCCAAAGTCTATAGTCACTCCTCACAGGACATGTCTTCCATCCCTTTCACGGCTTTGTTGCCCTCCTCTGGATGCATTCAAG
>NW_010210453.1:0-200 GCF_000695765.1 Mesitornis unicolor
GCTTGTACCTATCTCATTTATATAGCACTGACACTCTCCTCAGTATTGTAAATAATAGGAATACCGATAACAGAGCTGCATTTTTTGCATGCGCATTTTGGTTTGTGGTCGATGCTGACCACGTTGGTTTCAGAAAATGCTAATACCTATACCTATACCTATACCTGTGCCTATACCTATTCTTGTACCTGTACCTATAC
>NW_010210454.1:0-200 GCF_000695765.1 Mesitornis unicolor
TGAATTTCAGCCAGGAGATTGGGACTACCTAAGAACTTGGAATGACCAACTTCTGAAGGAATGTTGGAAAGGACCTTTCCAAAAGTTCTCCTGACTGTATACACCACAGTTAAACTTGAAGGAGTAGGACACTGGATTCACTACACTTGAATCAAGAAAGGACTTCCCCCAGATAAGTGGATCCTAGAAGAGCAAAAAAA
>NW_010210455.1:0-200 GCF_000695765.1 Mesitornis unicolor
TCCGTGGGGGCCTGGGAGGGGCAAAAGAAAACAAAGGGGGCGGGGTCAGCGCTGGCCACGCCCACCGGACAGGAACGGCCCCTCCCCCAGCCCGGGGTGGGGGGATTTTGGGGTCAATTTGGGTGAATTTGGGGTGAATTTGGGTCATTTTGGGGAATTTTGGGTCATTTCAGGTGATTTTTGGGTCTTTTGGGGTGAAT
>NW_010210456.1:0-200 GCF_000695765.1 Mesitornis unicolor
GGCCTCACCACCTCACAGGGAAGGATTTCTCACCACTTCTCAGGCTTGGTCTTTGCTCTCTTTTCTTTATTCAACAGCATCCCCAACTCCTCAGCTTCTACTGTTTGTCTTTTTATCAGTGGTTCTGATCACGTTGCTTTGTCTGTGAAATATTACAGTGAGCCAACTATAAATTATATCATAGAATCCTAGAATCCCAG
>NW_010210457.1:0-200 GCF_000695765.1 Mesitornis unicolor
AAGATTATGCTCATTTTAAAACTCACAGGGATTGCTGCATTCGGGGTGCGTTCAGATTCTGCAAGAAGTCTGATTTAATTAATGAGAGCACAAAATGTCATGTTTTTATTTATGAGAGGCTAATTACCAATTAGTTGCATCCCAGTTACAGACTAGGTTGGCTGAACTGCCACCAAGCTGTTACACCCTTACTGTGGGCA
>NW_010210458.1:0-200 GCF_000695765.1 Mesitornis unicolor
ACCCCCCCCCCGCCACTAAATGCCAGGGTTATTAGGGTTGTTGTTGTTGGGGTTGTTGTTGTTGTTAGGCCCTTAGGCTTAGACATAGGGGGTTAGGCCATTAGGCTTGGGGTTAGGGGGTTATTGGGGTTAGGGTTATTGGGGTTGGGGTTATTGGGGTTGTTAGGGTTTAGGGGTTAGGGTCATTAGGGTTAGGGTCA
>NW_010210459.1:0-200 GCF_000695765.1 Mesitornis unicolor
TTTTCTGCCACAGCTGGACACGTTCAGCAGAATTTCATGAAGGAGGTCACCTTACACTGCCACAAAGCCATGAACTCAGCAGAAGTGGGGCTGCTCACCTCTGCTTCCTCCTGCAGCCCAGCTGCTGAACACAAACACGCTGCCCATCCTGACCTGGAGTTTCACATTTCTGTCCTCAGAATTAAGGGCTTATCCAAAGG
>NW_010210460.1:0-200 GCF_000695765.1 Mesitornis unicolor
TGCAGGATGCCCAGCGAGCCAGGTGAGTCTGGAGACATGGGAACGCAGCCCTCCCTGGAGCCCCCCAGCCTGAGCTGGCACTGAGGCCGTGTTGCCCTGGCTGCAGATCCCGGGCGGAGGGAGTGCGAGGCACGGCTGAGGCAGTGCAGCAGGCACTAGAGGAGGCACGGCAAGCCCAGGGCATGGCTGAGCAGGCGCTG
>NW_010210461.1:0-200 GCF_000695765.1 Mesitornis unicolor
CAGTAGGATCACAGAGCCAGACTCTCCTAGGTGGTGAACAGCAAGAGGACAAGAGGCGAGAGACAAGTCCCAACACAGGAAGCTGCACTTAGGTACAAGGAAAATTTCTTTTCACCGTAAGCATCATGAAGCCCTCGACAGGAACACAGAGATGTTCAGAAACCTCCTTCCTGGAGGTATCCAAGCTTTCCAGGAGACAG
>NW_010210462.1:0-200 GCF_000695765.1 Mesitornis unicolor
CGGGAGGCGGGGAGGTTAAGGCGGCAGAGAGGAGGGTGCATTGTGGTGTTCTGCCAAAAGCACAGACAGGGCACCATCACAAGCCCTCCTGCTTTCTTGGCTCGTGCCCCACCCCAAATCGCTCTACGCTGAGCACCCAGGCACTGCCCGTTCTCAGAGGAGCCAAGCTGGGGGTCGGAAAGGGCCCGGCAGCTAAAGCC
>NW_010210463.1:0-200 GCF_000695765.1 Mesitornis unicolor
TGCAGGAGGTGCAGGGGAAGCTCAACAACAGTGAGAGCACCGTGGCCATCCTGCGCTCCTGTGTGAATACAGGTAGGGACGTGACAGGGTCAGGGGACAGGCAGTGATGGGCCAGGCTGGGCCCCTTTGAGCATCCATGGGAGGACGAGTTTCTCAGCTGTGCCCCTGCCCCCAGATTGCTGTCCCTCGGGCTGGGTGCT
>NW_010210464.1:0-200 GCF_000695765.1 Mesitornis unicolor
GGGAGAGGATTTCGCTGCCGTGCAGCTGTGCGCTCTCCTGGCACGCTCTCCGCATGCAGACGTTCAAAGCAGCCTGGATTTGCACGCCGCTCGGTGCGGAGAAGCTTGATTTGCCTGTTTGCTGCAGGGATTGTGCAAACCGGAGGTGGGCATCCGTCCTTTGCGTGCTGAGCCTTTGCAGGGCCGCTGGTTTACGCCAG
>NW_010210465.1:0-200 GCF_000695765.1 Mesitornis unicolor
GCTTTCCAGCACATCATCTCCCAGCCTGTATAAATAACTATTAGAAATAGTTACTTGTTATATATATATTATTAGTACTATATTAAAAACTATTATAATAGTTATTATCAATATTATAAATAACTATTTTAGATACTCTGTGTTTGTTTCACTTGATGTCAAAGAAGGAAATGAAAACAAAAGGAATCATACTAAAATCT
>NW_010210466.1:0-200 GCF_000695765.1 Mesitornis unicolor
GAATACAGTGGGACAATCCTCTCTTTTGATCGTCTGGTCATGCTGTATTTAATGCACCCCAGGATGCAGTTTCCCCTCTTGGCTGCCAGGACATGCTGCTGACTCCTGTAGAGCCTGCTGTCGACGAGCACCCCAAGAGCCCTTTGTGCGGGACTGCTCTCCAGCCCCACCTCTCCCAATTTATACTTGTGCCTGGCATT
>NW_010210467.1:0-200 GCF_000695765.1 Mesitornis unicolor
AGGATTTTATAAATGTGTTGGAAGCAAATGCCATAAATTTATCAGTTTTTCATGTGAAAGACTCAGTGAAAGAGATGCAATAGCAGGAAAGATCCTGCTTTCTCCTAGCAGAATGCCAGCAGTTGTCTTAAACACCTCTGTCAAGCAGTGCAGCATTTTAAAATGTACAAAGAACAAATAGGTTGCCTTAGATTTTTGTA
>NW_010210468.1:0-200 GCF_000695765.1 Mesitornis unicolor
GGGGTTTGGGGACATCGGAGGTTTTGGGGTTGGAGTTTGGGGACGCCGGAGGTTTTGGGGATGGGGGTTTGGGGACACCAGAAGTTTGGGGATGCCAGAGGTTTTGGGGACGGGGTTTGGGGACACCAGGGTTTTAAGGGCACTGGAGGTTTGGGGACATCGGAGGTTTTGGGGACAGGGTTTAGGGACGGCAGAGGTTT
>NW_010210469.1:0-200 GCF_000695765.1 Mesitornis unicolor
TTAAAATACCCCCCCGAAAAAGAAGTCCCCTCCCTGGTGGCATCGCGGTCCCCGTTGTGTCCCCGCTCCCCGGATGCTGCGCAGGTAGAAACCAAGCGGAGCCCACCCGTCCCCGCCGTCGCTTATTTATTGTTTTGAGAAGCAATTTAAAAGGAATTAAGACAAAAAAAAAAAGAAGATAAACTGTGTATCTATAAATA
>NW_010210470.1:0-200 GCF_000695765.1 Mesitornis unicolor
CAGCACTGAGGTCTCTGTGCTGTATTTGTAGAATGCAACACTGCTTGCAAATAGCTTTATTTTTGTGATAACAAGCAATTGCTGCTCTAGCATGGGGTATCTAGGGCTGGTAATAAATGTTAAATGCAAAGTCTCTATCTTAGTGCAATAGAACTGTAAGGAGTTGGATTCTTGTATGTATATTACAGGCAATCCCAGTA
>NW_010210471.1:0-200 GCF_000695765.1 Mesitornis unicolor
CCTGTACCATGGCCACTCACACGAGGACCCGCACCACGGCCACGGCCACTCACACAAGGACGCCCCCTTCTCCAAACCGCGGCGCCGGACGGACACGGTGACGCTGTGGATTCACGTGAGTGGCCCCCCCTGCCCCAAAAACCTCCTTGGGGACATCACAGCGGGGAACAGGGACACCCCGTGACCCCCCTAATTCATGT
>NW_010210472.1:0-200 GCF_000695765.1 Mesitornis unicolor
ACAAACATGGTGAAATTTAATTAATTAGAAAAAACGTGCTTACCTCTGTATTTTTTTCAATAGTTCTTCTTGTCTCTTCTTCTAGTTCCTTCTGTCTCCAAAGGTGGTTGTTCAAAATTCCTTCTTGTAGGGCTCTGGCACTCCTTTCCTGAGAGAGCTGTCTCTGTGTTTCATCACGCTCTTCTTCAACCTACAGTAAT
>NW_010210473.1:0-200 GCF_000695765.1 Mesitornis unicolor
GGTGATCTTAGAGGTCTCTTCCAATCTTAATGAATCTGTGATTCTGTGATTGAAACCACTAATGATCATAGGATAGAAAACCCTGTTACACAGCCCAGATTTATAAAAGAAAGCCCGTCAGCTGGTATCACCTGTGCAAGCAGACAGAAAGGATCAGATCACAGCTATGTTTTTATGGGCAGCTAGAAATGCTTGCAAAA
>NW_010210474.1:0-200 GCF_000695765.1 Mesitornis unicolor
GGGTGCAATGGCAATGGGGTGCAATGGCAATGGGGTGCAATGGCAGCAAGGTGCAATACTGATAGGGTGCAATAGCTATGGGGTGCGGCAGCAGTGGGGTGTAGTGGGGTGCAAGTGCCATAGGGTGCAGTATTGAGTGGGTGCAATGCTGGTAGGATGCAACTGTGTCCTGGTTCAGTGGGACAGAATTTTTGAGTCAG
>NW_010210475.1:0-200 GCF_000695765.1 Mesitornis unicolor
GTACAGTATCCTGAGAACCTATTACAGTGAGGGCTACATGATTTCTTTTCTCTAATGAGTAGTAAAGTAAAGAGGACAATGTAACAGATGAAAAAATATTTGAGGCAAATAAGATGCTGAGAGAACATTTGTCCTACTCTCCAAGTCACTTTCTGGTTTTCACTTTCTTGTTTTGGTGTTTTTCTTTCTGGCAACTGCTT
>NW_010210476.1:0-200 GCF_000695765.1 Mesitornis unicolor
GTTTTTGGGGGTAAAATGGGGTCTCAAGTCCAATTTTGGGGGGGTTTTGGTTTTCTAACGGGCTTAATGTCCCATTTCTGTTGGGTTTTTTGGTCTTTTAAGGGCCTTAAATGTTCAAATTTGGGGCTTTTTGATCCTAAACGTCCAATTTTGTGGGTTCTTGGTCTTGAATCTCCCACTTTTATTGGGTTTTTGGTCTT
>NW_010210477.1:0-200 GCF_000695765.1 Mesitornis unicolor
TGGCTGGGATGGAGTTAACTTTCCTCACAGCAGCCCATATGGTGCTGTGTTTTGCATCTGTGGCTACAACAGCACTGATAACACACCAGTTGTGGCTATTGCTGAGCTGTGCTTGCACAGTGTCAAGGCCACCTCTGTTATGCACTACACCCCCACAGCCAGAAGGCTGAGGGTGGGCAAGGGCCTGGGAGGGGACACAG
>NW_010210478.1:0-200 GCF_000695765.1 Mesitornis unicolor
GTCCTTCCCCATGGGGCAGGGCTGTGCAGGCACCCGCCTCTGCCCATGGGCTGGAGGGAAGTGGGGCCTGACGCTGCTTCTCCTCTCTTTCTGCAGTTCCCAGGGACCGAAGGAGCTGTGGCTTGGCACCCTGCTGGGCTAAGCCAGGGGGATGCTCCAGGCACAGCCAGATGGGGGAACACAGCTCCCCAGCTGGGGAG
>NW_010210479.1:0-200 GCF_000695765.1 Mesitornis unicolor
GCTCGGAGAGGGGGGCTCAGCGGTGGGCTCGGTCTCTCGGGTGCTGCTTCCCAGGGTGGGCTTGGACACCCGCGCAAGCCCGGCCGTTCTCTTGCAGGCGACCCGCCATGTCCGGCTTTGAAAGCTTCAACACGGACTTCTTCCAGACCAGCTACAGCATCGACGACCAGGGGCAGCCCTACGGCTACAGCGGGGGGCCG
>NW_010210480.1:0-200 GCF_000695765.1 Mesitornis unicolor
CCATGTCACTGGTATCCCTCATTCTCCTACCGGACAGAGCATTGTGGAATGTGCATATGGCATGCTCAAATGCCTACTTCAAAAACAAAAAGGAGGAATGACTGATGAACCCTCTGAAGTGTGGTTAAATAAAGCCATCTATGTGCTGTATTTTGTTAATATAACAGAAGATTTGCAGGAACCACCTATGGTTCGCCACT
>NW_010210481.1:0-200 GCF_000695765.1 Mesitornis unicolor
GCGGAGCGGGAAAGGCGCGGAAAGCCTCGTTTTACGTCTTTCTACCCAATCCAGGGTGATTTTTTTCGGCGCTCCTTTGCTTTTTTTTAAGGGAAATTCGCCCCCAGCCGAGGTGGGTTTTGGGAGAGCCCCTGGGAAGGGGCGGGTTTGGGGGAGTGGGAAGGCAGGAGGGTTTCTGTAGTGTAGTGGTTATCACGTTC
>NW_010210482.1:0-200 GCF_000695765.1 Mesitornis unicolor
AATCCAGTTCCTGAATCCTGCTCCTACCTGCAGCTGAGTTCAGCCTGGGACTATTCCAGTGTCCTGCTCCACAGAGATTCTGGTGATGTAGGAACAGGAAAATCACATCGTTGTGGTGGTGAGGATTTGATAAGGGGAGGATTTTATATTGGGTTTTATATATGTGCATACATATATTTCATTATTTTCCTATTTACATT
>NW_010210483.1:0-200 GCF_000695765.1 Mesitornis unicolor
TCCTTGCCTTGCCTTGCTTGCTTTGCCCCGGGCCTTGCCTTGCCTTTCCTTGCATTGCCTTTCCTTGCCTTTCCTGCCTTGCCTTTCCTTGGCCCTTTCCTTTCCTTGACTTTCATTGCCTTGCCCTGACCCTTCCCCGACCTTGCCTTGCCTTGCCCTGGCCCTTGCATTGCCCCATCCCTTCCGTTGCCTTGCCTATC
>NW_010210484.1:0-200 GCF_000695765.1 Mesitornis unicolor
TCATAGAAGGTTATCAAGTTGGTCAAGCATGCCTACTGACTACTCCCAATGACATTCTTGTCCTTCACTTGACTGAAAATGGTTTCCAGAAGTAGCTGCTTTATCACCATCCAAGGTCAGTCTGGCAGGCACTGTAGTTTCCTGGTTCCTCCTTCTTGAAAACAGGAAGGACATTTGCTTTCCTCCAGTCCTCAGACACT
>NW_010210485.1:0-200 GCF_000695765.1 Mesitornis unicolor
CCAACCCCCTAATTTGGGGTCTTATTCCCCAATTTTGGCTCCCAACCCCACAATTTTGGGTCTCTCCTCTCAAATTTTGGGTCCCAACCCCCAAGTTTTGTGTCCCACCCCCCCAATTTTGGGTCTCCCCCACCAAATTTTGGGTCTCACTCCCCAATTTTGGATCCCAAGCCCCCAGATTTTGGGTCCTAACCCCCCAA
>NW_010210486.1:0-200 GCF_000695765.1 Mesitornis unicolor
GTGTAAATATTTATAGCATTCCCTTTATGAGGCAGGCTTTTCTAAGTGCCTCCCAGGGCAGGAGCATGTCTACGGGGTTATGGGGACTGGAGGGACAGCTGTGCTGAGAATTTCCTGCAGGAGAGAGTAACGTGGCTGTGGCACTCCTTCAGGAGATTTATTTTCGGGAGAGCAATTTTAAATTTGGCAAGGATTCCCCA
>NW_010210487.1:0-200 GCF_000695765.1 Mesitornis unicolor
CCGCCCGAGGAGGACAGCAGAGGGGCGCTAGGTTTCCTCTGCCCGGAGAGGGGGTGGCGGAGGGGGAGGCGATGCCGGTCGCAGCGCCTGAGGGTACCCTCCCTCGCTCCTGGGCCGCTCCCGGGTCTCTGGGCCGGGAAAAGCCCGCGCAGCGCAGGGACCCGCCGGCAGCTCGCGCCGCTCGCGAGAGCCGCCCGCAC
>NW_010210488.1:0-200 GCF_000695765.1 Mesitornis unicolor
TGAGTTACCAATTGACTGTTTGGAAGTTCAAAAAAAACCCAAACAACAGAACACCTCATTTTGCATATAGTGTGCTATGAGATTGTTACAGTTTGGGCTTTAAGTATTTTTCTAGATTTTTATACTTATTGAGTAGATCTAATCAACTATTTAACTTTGTACCCCATTGGCAAAAAATGAAAATACAAAACAGGAATAGT
>NW_010210489.1:0-200 GCF_000695765.1 Mesitornis unicolor
CCAGTATACACCAGTATATACCAGTATAAACGAGTTTAAACCAGTATAAACCAGTACAGGGTCACTGGGAGCAGTATAACATCAGTGTGGGCAGTACAGAGATCGTATACACCCAGTTTAAACCAGTGTAAACCAGTGTAAACCAGTATAGACCAGTCCAGGTGTCCCCTATGTGTGTCCCCGCCCCCCACGTGACCCCC
>NW_010210490.1:0-200 GCF_000695765.1 Mesitornis unicolor
GAGGTCTGATTCCCTGCTGCTTCCTCCCCTGATGTAACTGTTTGCACCGGTGCTGAGCATTTTCAGTAAGATCTTGTCCCTTTTTATCTCGCACACATGTAAAGGAGCAGGACAGGAGAGAACTGTGACAGTTCTTGTAATGTGATTTGCTTGTTCCTGTAAAAAACTGGGTTAAGAACTTTTGCTTTCCGCCTCTTGAA
>NW_010210491.1:0-200 GCF_000695765.1 Mesitornis unicolor
CCATTATATATAATTATTTATTCAATTTTACTATCAATATCGGATTTAAGAATCCTATTAGCTGGGCCCAGTATTTCCCAGTGCGGGTAGGTTTGCCGCTGCCGCTGGGCAATGCCTTTATCCCTCTGTGCGTGTTTTTGGGTTGCCAGGAAGCGCGACGCCATGCAGAACATCATGCAGATCCTGGAGTCGGTGCAGTT
>NW_010210492.1:0-200 GCF_000695765.1 Mesitornis unicolor
TCCTTGGTCCCGGTGCCGCCGGCCGCGTCCCCGTGAGCTGCAGGTGAGAGGAATTTGGGGAGGCCAGGGGGGTGCTGAGCTTGAGACCACCCCAAAATTGGGAGGGCAGCAAGCTGGGGGGACACTGGTTAAACTGGGAGCAAGTTCTGGCGTGTCCACTTTGAAACCTGCACCCCCCCAAAATGCAACTTTTGGGGGGG
>NW_010210493.1:0-200 GCF_000695765.1 Mesitornis unicolor
GCACCTTAAGAGTTCCCTGAAGGATTCTGACAACCTGAACCAAATCCAGGGTATGCCATGGTGCATGAGAAGCGTTAAGCAGTCACCCTGTCCTCACGTCACTCACTCTTTCTTTCCAAATATATGGTGCCTCTCCACAGGCATTGCTACTAGAGCACGCAGCAAGGATGACTTCTTTGACAGCCCCTTCATGTCCTGCC
>NW_010210494.1:0-200 GCF_000695765.1 Mesitornis unicolor
TCCTTGTGGAACTGGTGGGACAGGTCAAAGGAAGTAGGACTGTATATTATTATTATTAGGAGGAGTGAAGTAATCATTGCAGACTGGGTTACAGGGGTAACAGAGAGAGGCAGAAGAGTGGAATCTTCTGCCCAGAAGACAGGTAAGTAGTAAGGGAGGAAGAAGTTTTGGATGAGGTGCCTGCAAGGAGTCTGGGCATG
>NW_010210495.1:0-200 GCF_000695765.1 Mesitornis unicolor
ATACCTTTGAAATCCCACCAGACTGACAGCGTCACCTTTCTTCGGTGAAAGTCTGCTTTTGAAGATCTTTGAGCTGGTTCATCGTGCTTGCTCTACCATCTTTTTCATTCACTGTTGTTGTACATGATCCATTTTTATATTGTCATCTTATGTTTCAAAAATGGATAATTTCTTGTTTCAAGAGAGAATCACAGATGTCA
>NW_010210496.1:0-200 GCF_000695765.1 Mesitornis unicolor
GGGAGCCTGTGATTTAACAATGGGAAAGGTGAAGTGGGACAACAGCAACACAGATTTCAAAAGGCCAATCAGTATTTCAGCTCAGTTCTGCAGTATCTCACTACCAGCAGTGACAGTCACAACCGCAGTCCATGTTGTGCTGTATACAAAACTCAGTTATCAACACAATAGAGCACTGTTTCTCACTGGCATGAAATTAC
>NW_010210497.1:0-201 GCF_000695765.1 Mesitornis unicolor
GGGAGTCCCCAGTCACCCCAAGGATTGGGATCCATAGGGGGTGTCCCCAACAACCCCAAGGGCTGTGATGCGTTGGGGGGTGCTGCCAGCAACCCCAAGATCCATTGGGGGGTGTCCACAGCAACCTCAGTATTTGGGATGCAGTGGGGGTGTCCCCAGCCACCCTAAGATTTGGGATGCATTGGGGGTGACCCCAGCAAC
>NW_010210498.1:0-200 GCF_000695765.1 Mesitornis unicolor
TGGTGTTCACTCATGTCCCTAATGATGTTCGTGACCCCATTGACCCCAATGTACCCCAATGTCCCCATTGACCCCAATATCTTCCTGTATTCACTTGTGTCCCTAATGATGGCTATGACCCCAATGACCTCAATGTCCCCAGTGACCTCAATGTGCTCATGTTCACTCATGTCCCTAATGATGTTCATGACCCCAATGTC
>NW_010210499.1:0-200 GCF_000695765.1 Mesitornis unicolor
CCCTCCATCTTTCTCTTTCATGTTTCCCTCTGGGTTTTGCTCATCCCTACTCCTCCCAAGTGCTGGCTGGCAGCAAAATGCTCCCACTGCTCTTGCCAGTATATGCCAGAAAATTCATAGAAGAATGAAAATCAGGTCTCCTCTAAAAGGACAATGCAGATGGGCATCCCTCTGGCAGCAGCCCGGGGGTGAGGGATCCC
>NW_010210500.1:0-200 GCF_000695765.1 Mesitornis unicolor
GGGCAGTGATTTATTGTGGTGGTACCCAGGTGAAGGGAGGAGGAGTGGAAGGATCACGACCCCCACTGCCCCCCACCTTGTCAGCACCCCCAGAGCTTGGGCTCTGGCTACGGCACTGCAGAGGCTGTGGGTGAGCTGGGTTTAGGTGGGGGTGCCTGGGGGTACACATTGTAAATGTAAATGTAAATGTAAATGTAAAT
>NW_010210501.1:0-200 GCF_000695765.1 Mesitornis unicolor
CTGTCTTTACCAATAGCTCTCTGCAGCTTCAGATCTGAAAAGAGACCAAGCCGTACAGTTTTCTGGCAGGCTTCCATGACGAGGCCCAGAACTGTCCCCTGTCCTTGAATAAAGCCCCCAATTCTTCATTTTCTCTCCTTTTAACTCCTTCCCAACAACACTTCTTCCCACAGAGGTCCTGCCACCAGCTTTCAGGACGA
>NW_010210502.1:0-200 GCF_000695765.1 Mesitornis unicolor
TGCAGTCTAACTCTGTCTTAGATGCCAAATTTTTAGAAAAGGCATGCATCTGGAAGCTGCAACTTTCTTGTCCAATTCTAACAGTCTTAAATGTATGTGGCCTTAAGAGATTTGTGTCTGGTTTCTTTGCTTTCATAAATCATTTTAATTCAGTACAGTTTTAAGTATACAGTACTGTATAGTTATATGTAATAATGGAA
>NW_010210503.1:0-200 GCF_000695765.1 Mesitornis unicolor
TCTAGAAACCAGTGGCTCCAATGCCAAATCTGCCCAGCCCAGTTGCCCCCATCAGCTCTGACCCCCCCGTGGACGTTGGGTTTTTGGGGACCCCAGTGCTGGCGCAGGCTCCGGTTTGGGGTTTTTTTTGGGGATCCCGATGCTGGCGCAGGCTCCACTTCAGGGTTTTGGGGACCCTGGCACTGGCACAGGCTCCGATT
>NW_010210504.1:0-200 GCF_000695765.1 Mesitornis unicolor
TAGCCATACACTAGTGGCCTTGTCAAGCATTTCACTAAGCGTGGCACTCCTGAAATGGGGATTAGATTAAAATTATTTAAATAACTGTATTTAAAATGGTGTTGCTGGGGAGGATTTTTTCCTTTGAAAGCTGGAGTCTTAAATGCTTTAAGATCATAGAATATCTCAAGTGGGAAGGGACACATAAGGATCATCAAGTC
>NW_010210505.1:0-200 GCF_000695765.1 Mesitornis unicolor
GGATGTGTGGCCAGTACAGCATCTCACCAGGTTCTCGACGGTTCTCGCCATGAGGCTCTCTGGCACTGCGTTACTGTCTCATCTTTCACAGCTTTCCCAGCCTCTTCCTCTTTCCCACTGCATTCTTCAAGCTCTTCAACCCGCACATTTGTCTCTAACATTTTCTCAGTGTCAGTAATATATAAAACATGTTATAAAAA
>NW_010210506.1:0-201 GCF_000695765.1 Mesitornis unicolor
GGCCCTGCGCCCACCCCTGTGTCAGGGTGCAGGGAACTGGGACCCCGTGTCTACACCAGTGCTGGGCTATGGGGACCAGGACCCCACGTCTGCACCATTTCCAGGCCACGGGGGACCCTATGCCCACCCCAGTGTGAGCCACAAGGGATTGGGAACCCGCAGCCACCCCATTAATGGGCTGGGAGACACCAGAACCCTGTA
>NW_010210507.1:0-201 GCF_000695765.1 Mesitornis unicolor
ATGGTCTTGCACTTTTTGCCCAAGCAAACAAGACAGGGTTTAGATGTTTTTAGGAGAACCTGCAATTATCTAATTATATTTATGGAGTTCAACACCTCAGGTAAGTTTTGGGGGTTTCTTTAGCTTCTAGTGTCCACAGAAGAAAAAAATAAGTATTTAGCAGGTCCACATGATGACAGTCACAGAATCACAGAATCCCAG
>NW_010210508.1:0-201 GCF_000695765.1 Mesitornis unicolor
AAAGTCATGCCTTCCAAGCACAGATGTGCCTATGTCAGGCTGCAACGTCTTTTCTTGTTGTTTGTCTCCCAGGATTGTAGGTAGCTAAGATTTGATGGATAAGGAGTAGCCACATATAGTCCTTGATTAAGCATTGTAATCCGTTTCAGTCTTGCTAACTCAAAGTATTTCTGCCTACCAACTTCTGCTTACTGTTACTGC
>NW_010210509.1:0-201 GCF_000695765.1 Mesitornis unicolor
GGCCGCCGCCAGCCAGGGCAGCCCGAAGAGCGCGAAGAAGCCGCCCATGGCCACGATGAGCAGGAGGTCGAGGTGGAACCCGGAGCCCTTCCGCAGCATCCGCTCCTTCTTGCTGATGATCAGCCTGGGCGCAACGGCAGAGCGTCGGCACGGCTCGGCACAGCTCGGCACGGCTCGGCTTGGCTTGGCATGGCACAATTC
>NW_010210510.1:0-201 GCF_000695765.1 Mesitornis unicolor
TGTATGGGGTAACACAGCTGAAGAAGTTTTTTAGAAAGGTAAGAAGATAATCCAGATTCTTCTGAAAGCTGGTTTTACTATAAAAAGAAGCTAGAAAAGGTAGTAACGTGTGCTGAAGAAGCTATCAGAAAATGAGTAGCAATATGCTCTGTTCACTGATGGATTGTGCTGTCTTGTAGGAAGTCAACAAAAGTGGAAAGC
>NW_010210511.1:0-201 GCF_000695765.1 Mesitornis unicolor
TCCCAGTGCTCCCAGTGCTCCCAGTAAGCCCGGTATCCCCCATCGCAGCCAGATGACCAGCATCACGCAGACCGACATCATCAGCACGCTGCAGTCGCTCAACATGGTCAAGTACTGGAAGGGGCAGCACGTGATCTGCGTCACCCCCCGCCTGGTGGAGGAGCACCTCAAGAGCGCGCAGTACAAGCGCCCGCCCATCAC
>NW_010210512.1:0-201 GCF_000695765.1 Mesitornis unicolor
AAGTCCACAGGTTTGCTTATGCGTGAGAATTAGCTCACATACAGATGTTAAGCACTATCTAAACACTAGTTAAACACTTAAACTACACTAGCTGGGATAATAACTCTTTTTAGTGTATTTAGAGACAACCTTCACCTAAACTTTGCTGTATTTATGTAATGCAACACACTGAAATTACCTTGGGCTTTTGTACCACTTCAC
>NW_010210513.1:0-201 GCF_000695765.1 Mesitornis unicolor
GCTGGGGCTGATGGGAGCAGGAAAAAAAACCTCTGTCGCTGTCAAGATCATTGGCCACATTGCAGTGACACAAGACTCAGAGCCTGCTAAAAAAGCCGTTAGGGTTTGTAGTGTTTTTGGGAAGCTTTTTCTTTTTTTCTTTCTTCCTTTCTTCTGTAGCTGTTTCAGCTCATTTACAAATCCTGCAATGAGCCAGAGACC
>NW_010210514.1:0-201 GCF_000695765.1 Mesitornis unicolor
GTGTGCCCTGCAGACAGCACATGGGAAAGGCCAAGGAGCACAGCGACAGGAGCCACAAGGAGTGGACTTCAGAGGGGACTGCAGCTCCCAGAGCTGGAGACAGCACGGCAACCTGAGCTTTGATTGAGTTGGCTCTTATGAGCTGTGTTAACTTAGATCGGAGTAAATGATAATTCTTAATAAGCTTCAGTCCCACTTTGG
>NW_010210515.1:0-201 GCF_000695765.1 Mesitornis unicolor
CACAACAAATCTCTGGACACTTCCTAAAATACATTTTTTCAGTGAAACCTGAGAGCGAATGACAAATAAGCGAGTTTCTCTTGTATCCAAAGTCATTCCAGTGAGAGGATGTGATTAAAAAAGGTGTTTATTTTGATCATATTCTTAACTCTATTTAACTGTGAAGTGACGTTTTGAAAAAAAAAATGAACTTCGAGGGGA
>NW_010210516.1:0-201 GCF_000695765.1 Mesitornis unicolor
GTGTATACCTATATATCTATCGATATAACTCAGGGAGTTAGGGATTGCTGTGATGGGAGTGTTCAGAAGACTGACAAATTAGGCCAGTTTTACATTTTAATGAATTCATTCATTAATAATGCACTTGGTGCCGATGGGCAGTTCTTACACAACATTAATCAGTATTTGTACATATACAAAACTATACATTTAAAGAATTGT
>NW_010210517.1:0-201 GCF_000695765.1 Mesitornis unicolor
TCAGGGAAGGCTTTGCAAGGGAGCACCCTGGCATCACCCAGCTGAAAGACTGAGAGGGAGCAAGTACTGAAGTGATGGGGAGAAGTGTTCTAGGATAAAACAGCATGGATGAGAGAAGGTTGGTGAGACTGGGGTTGCAGACATTTGAGGTAGTTCTTTCAAGATCTGAGCAGGCAGAGCTTTGGAGCCAAGGAAAAATCT
>NW_010210518.1:0-201 GCF_000695765.1 Mesitornis unicolor
ATATGAAACCGGAGCAATACGGTTTCCTTTGCCTGCTCTTTTTCAGTCTCCTTTTGGCGTCTTGAGAACAGCACGGGAGTGATTCAGAGTATCCATTCCAACTCAAACTACAGATGTTTGTTAATGTTTATCCTGCAGTGTTTTGAAGCAGTCATGTTTATATGATCATTGAAGTAACAATCACAGAATCACAGAATCGCT
>NW_010210519.1:0-201 GCF_000695765.1 Mesitornis unicolor
GAAACCAGTAAAACCAGTGACACCAGTATGGGGCACCAATTAAACCAGTTCAACCAGTATGACCACTGTGGGACCCCAGTGTGACCCCAAATCCCACAACTTTGACCCCAAACCTCACAATCCTGACCCCAAATCCCAAAAGTTTGGCCCCAAATTTCAATTTTGACCCCAAACTTCACAATTTCAACCCCAAATTTCCCA
>NW_010210520.1:0-201 GCF_000695765.1 Mesitornis unicolor
AGTCAGGATGACAGAAATCAGCCTGGCCTCTGTTGTCACTGGGGAGCTGAGGAATGAACAGAGCTGGGGAGCTGAAGGCCCAAAAGCAGCTAATAAGCAATGAGTCTCAAGCTAAGCAATGGAAGACCATGAATGAGCTATAATCTGCAAGCCCAGCAAAGCTGCCTGTTTTAATTTGAGTGACAAGAGCAGGCTGGAATA
>NW_010210521.1:0-201 GCF_000695765.1 Mesitornis unicolor
AACATATTTGAGCTTGACTGTGAAGCTGTTTACTGCCAGACACAGGGTATAATGAAAGTCAGTGGAATCCCTTTTATTTATTTTGATGAGCTTTCTGTCAAGTTCATAACATTTACAGCACTTGAAATTACATTATTCAATTATAACTATAGCTGGTCAAAGTATATGACTTTGTTTCCAAATAAATTTCAAAAGCAATGT
>NW_010210522.1:0-201 GCF_000695765.1 Mesitornis unicolor
AACACATTGATGGTTCCCCAATTATAAATCAGTTGCCAACTCTGACAACAACGTATGGGCACACGAGATCTCTTCTGAAAGCTCGAGAGACGTCAACAATTAAAAACTATGCATTTCCTTTTCTGTAAGGAAGGCAAACAGGGCAGTGCACATTCCAATGCTTGATAACACTTCAGTGAATAAATTTTTCCTAATATCCAA
>NW_010210523.1:0-201 GCF_000695765.1 Mesitornis unicolor
ATAATATTACCACATTTTCTGATGACTATCAATTAATAACTTGACATTCCTTTGCTCCCACAGCACAGGAAAATTATTTGCCTCAAGCTGCAGCTGGTTTTTGTTGTTTGAAAGAAGGAAAATTCAAGAGAACCTGACAGTACTTCATCTGAGTCCAAAAATCACTCAAAACCCAGCTTTTGCTCTGTTGCATCTATGAAC
>NW_010210524.1:0-201 GCF_000695765.1 Mesitornis unicolor
AAAACTGCTATAATCACAAAAATAAACCTGGCTGATCATAGGTTGTTAGAACAGTCCCAATGATAGCTAAACATTGGTGGGGTCTCCGAACATATGTTTTCTGGCCTTTGAACTTCCAAGTCACCTACCTTTCAAACTGGAAATGTGTTTTTCCTATCCTGAGACTAGACACTGGTCTGTAACCCCCTGTTTATTGGCTGG
>NW_010210525.1:0-201 GCF_000695765.1 Mesitornis unicolor
GCTTAGCCAGCTTGGGATGCGCTCCTCAACGTGAGTGATTCAACAGACGGATGCCAAAACAACCCCAAACCCCAGCAGACTGAAAGGAAGCAAGACCGGCTCTTCAGGAAGCAGCATCTTCCCTTTCGAGTCCACGCACAACTGCATGTCAGCCCGCTGCCAAGGACAGCGTGTTGCCGTTACATTTGTGGGCTTTTAAAG
>NW_010210526.1:0-201 GCF_000695765.1 Mesitornis unicolor
AGAGGGTAGGATAAGTAAAGGGAATTGATGCTGCCTTAAGTAGTTCTTGCAGATATAATTCTAGACTGATGGGGGGTGGAAAGGCTACATAATTTATCTAGTTTGGGTGAACAAGTTCTCCCCACTGTCATAACTTAAAAATCCTGCTTTTTTCTGCTCTGAGGCTTACAGCTTTGGCAGTTTTTTAACAGTGGTGAGCAT
>NW_010210527.1:0-201 GCF_000695765.1 Mesitornis unicolor
GGCCAATTGTATGAGGTTCAACAGGGCCAAGAGCCATGTCCTGCACCTGGGTCACAACAACCCCAGGCAATACTACAGGGTTGAGGAAGAATGGCTGGAAAGCTGTCTGGTGGAAAAGAACCTGGGGAGCTGTTAGTTGACAGCTGGCTGAATATGAACCAGTAGTGTGGCCAGGTGGCCAAGAAGGTCAATGGCATCCTG
>NW_010210528.1:0-201 GCF_000695765.1 Mesitornis unicolor
CTAGTTCTGTTAGCTGTACTGCAAACAGGGAGCACATATAAAACTCAGTGGTGGGAATACTCAGTGGGTTCAGGGCTCTTCTGAGAGTATTTTTTGTTAAAAGGCATTCTATTAAAAACCAGAATTAAGCTGCAGAGAACATTACAATACCAATACAAGCTAGGAGATGGACTGGAAAGCAGCCCTGAGGAAAAGGACCTG
>NW_010210529.1:0-201 GCF_000695765.1 Mesitornis unicolor
TAAGTTCTTACCACAAAGGCTTGTTCTGAAAGACATTTCCTTTAGAAATTTCCGGCTGAGATAACCCCAGTGAGTCCATCACCGCCAGGGAGAAGGCAAGGCAGAATGTGATGCTTTGGTAATAATCAGAGAAGGAAGGTTTTGACCAAATGAAAAGAAACATCTCTGTGTGGGGATTTCATTTCCCAGGAACAGTAGCAA
>NW_010210530.1:0-201 GCF_000695765.1 Mesitornis unicolor
TATCCTTTTTCATTCATAAAGCCTCCAACATGTTGCAATACAGCATCTTGCAGAAATTTGCCGAGGGGATCTCTAGGTCTCTCCAGCTTTTGGTTTTCCAGCCAGGAAAAGAGGACTGAGTATATGAAACAACCTCTCTACTGGCACAGAGTTTAACAGGCTTGACAGCCTACAGGTATTGATTATTTTGGAAGAAAGGTC
>NW_010210531.1:0-201 GCF_000695765.1 Mesitornis unicolor
GAAGCCACTTGTTCTCCGGTTTCATCAAGGACCTCACCTCTCCTTTTTATTTTTGAGTAAATGAGGAAAAAGCCTCTCCAGCACCGAGACACCGATGTTCAGTCATTAGTTTTCAATTTGAAGGCAATCAAGCTTCCCGGCGCTGCCATGGCCCATCGCTCTGTGCTGTGCCGCACATGCCGAGGTCGGTGCCAGCAGTGC
>NW_010210532.1:0-201 GCF_000695765.1 Mesitornis unicolor
CCCCTGCCCCATAGATTCCCCTACCCAATACAGCCCCCTGCCCCATAGATCTGTCTCTGCCCCATAGATCCCTTGTGCCCCATAGATTCCCCTGCCCCATAGATTTTCTCCTGCCTCATAGATCCGATCCCTGCCCCATAGAATCTCTCCTGCCCCATAGATTCCCCCACAGATCCCAGCCCCATAGATCCCAGCCCCATA
>NW_010210533.1:0-201 GCF_000695765.1 Mesitornis unicolor
CCCACCCTATGTCTCAAGCTGTCTCCTTTGGACGGACAGAAGGGATGCCTGCAGACGCAGGGCTCTGTCACTGCCCTTCCACAGTGATCCTTCTTCATCCCACGCACTCCCCATCCTCACCCTGCCTGGGCCCTGGCCTAGCACCTTTCACCGAATCACAGAATGTTCGGAGTTGGGAGTGACCTCGAAAGATCACCCAGT
>NW_010210534.1:0-201 GCF_000695765.1 Mesitornis unicolor
AGTAAAATGGTGCTGAGCAGGTATCAGGTGCGAAGAGGGCAAGGGTTAAAGATGGCAAGCTGAAAGACAGAGCCCTGCAAACAAAATAACAGGCCATGTAGAGTCATAAGAACAAATAACTACAGATACCCCTGCCTAAATATATTTGGCCTCATCCCCAAATTCTTAGAGCACGTCCAGCTTTACCTCCACTTACCCTAC
>NW_010210535.1:0-200 GCF_000695765.1 Mesitornis unicolor
AGCAGGAAATGATGTGCAACAGGGGTTTTTTCCTTCTTTTTCATCCTTCATTTTTCTCTGGTCAGCAGTCTTGTTCTGGTGGTGGCTGGGATTAGCAGAGTTAGAGCTGAAACACTGCCAGCAAGATACTGTGTTGCCAGGTGTTTGAGGTCCTGAATATGAGCCCTTGTTTGCTCTTCCTATTCTTCCTTCTTGGAAAT
>NW_010210536.1:0-201 GCF_000695765.1 Mesitornis unicolor
AAAAGACAGTCAGATCAAGTGTAAGGATAGAAGATATCCTAAAACCAGATATCTTCAGATAGGGATGGTCTGGGAAGATCTTTAGATCAGCTAAGAAGCTCACAAACTGTAGAAAAGTACGGAAGGACCATGACAAGTAACACTTGGAAGAAACAGAGAAGAAAGCAGTGACTGGAGAAAGACGAGTTTTTTCCTGTTGTT
>NW_010210537.1:0-201 GCF_000695765.1 Mesitornis unicolor
TGACCCCCTTCTCCCCGGTGCCGTCCCCGCAGGCGGGGGACACGGTGGGGGTGGTGCGCCGGGACGACGGGACCCTGCACTTCTTCGTCAACGGGGCGCCCCAGGGCCCCGCCGCCTGGAACGTCCCCCCCAACGTCTACGCCGTGGTCGACCTCTACGGGCAGGCAGCACAGGCCACCATCGTGGAGGACGGCGGGGAGG
>NW_010210538.1:0-201 GCF_000695765.1 Mesitornis unicolor
GGTGAAGGGTCGCTGACTGACCTGACCTGTCACTGACTGGGATCTGGGTGGCTCACAGCAAGCAGCTTCTCCTGCTCTCTGTGCCATGTCCAGACCCATGTCAGGGACTAGAGATGGACCCAGTTTCCCCATGGTTTCTCTCCCACCCAGGGCTACACATTTGACACTTTAAATAGAGTGGAGTCCTGGGTATGAGAAGAC
>NW_010210539.1:0-201 GCF_000695765.1 Mesitornis unicolor
GGGCTTGGCCAAAAACCCAGCTCCCTCTTGGAGGACGGTGTTGCATTCGTTCAGGTTAACGAGGTGGCATCCAATGTAGGAGATGCCCTCGCTCCTGCCAACCTGCTGCAGGCCAGATGCTGGTTTCCTCACCCAAAGCCCCTTGGAGGGGCTTCACGTCCCAAATCAGTGGTCTGTGCGCACGGGGTGAGTCCCCTCACG
>NW_010210540.1:0-201 GCF_000695765.1 Mesitornis unicolor
GATCAGACTTCTATATGTCAAGAGTAGGCTTCCTTGAACCTTACATAAATTTGGCACCCATCTGTTTCAATTTGCAGTTGAGTGAACGTTACCAGCTTTCCCTTTCATAGGTATATGTCTCCATAAAAGAACTGCCAAGATAGTAATTTAGCAACTTAACATTTGCATGTGTCTTACAGCATGCAATGAACCGATGTCTAC
>NW_010210541.1:0-201 GCF_000695765.1 Mesitornis unicolor
CTTAGATGCTTACCTAGCTTTAGTGTGCCTTTGTCTTTAGAAGAGAAGGAAAAAACTGCGTAATATCTGTTTGAGAATGTGACCGATGTTGAGGTGTAGCTTTGGTGGTACTGCTTCAAAGATGCTACTGCTGTTACTGAACTAGATTCATGACACTGGTATCAACAGAAATCAGGTCCATACTGGCTTGGTATTCAGTAA
>NW_010210542.1:0-201 GCF_000695765.1 Mesitornis unicolor
CCATGGAGGGGCAAGGGGCAAGTGGAGCGGGGTACGAGCCCGTAGCCAAAAAGTGAAGGTCTGTGCTGAGGCGTCTTGGCTCGGTGTCACCGCTCTGGGGCTCTCCTGACACCCAGGGCAGCTCTTGCTGAGCCTCAAACCCGGGTGGTTGGGGTTTAA
Source organism: Mesitornis unicolor (assembly GCF_000695765.1). Lineage (NCBI taxonomy): Eukaryota > Metazoa > Chordata > Aves > Mesitornithiformes > Mesitornithidae > Mesitornis > Mesitornis unicolor. Next base: position 160 of record NW_010210542.1, read on the forward strand.
AGCCCATAGGGGTCCTGTGCGGTGCAGGGGAGGTGAAGGAGG
>NW_010210543.1:0-201 GCF_000695765.1 Mesitornis unicolor
GCACTATATAGGTATGAGAAGTTATTACTTGACTCCTTTCTCCAGGTAGAGAAATGTAATATTTCACATTATTCTCATTGGTAACACGCAGTGCTGGTCAAATCACTGCTATTCCTTTACAGACATCTAAGTACAGCAAACCATAGCAAATCCTTCCATAAAAGGCAGCATTAATTTTCACATTATTTTCAACACACTGTT
>NW_010210544.1:0-201 GCF_000695765.1 Mesitornis unicolor
GGAGAAACCTCAACCAAACTCAAGTTAACCCTCCCGCTCCATTAACTGTGGGGCAGCGTCTCGAGTGGCGACTCCTCATCTTTAATTCATCGCCCCGGGCGTCTTCCACTTCATTTTCTGCCGCGCCGCTTCCCTTTCCCTCCCCGGTTGCGACATCAAGAACCAAACGGCAGTGTTTTTTGGGGGTCGTCTGGCAGCCCT
>NW_010210545.1:0-201 GCF_000695765.1 Mesitornis unicolor
GATGCCAGGGCCATCTCTCCTCCGGCAATCCCACCTTCAGCAGACGTTACGTCACGGGTCCATTCAGGTGACGTCATGCCTCGCTTCTGTGGCGTCACTCCTCTCTTTTCAGGCAGGCCAGGACCCCTCGCAAGCCTGGATGCCCGCGCTGGGAGCCGGCGACTCTTCCCGCGGTGTGAAGCAGGAGCAGTGGCTCCACGG
>NW_010210546.1:0-201 GCF_000695765.1 Mesitornis unicolor
CCCCCGTCCCCGGGAGCTTTCCCCTCCTCCCGGAACCTGACGTCGGTTCACAGGTTTAATAATTAACCGAGCTGGGAGCCAAAAAGGCGGGCACACGGAACAGCCGCAGAGAAATGAGGTGTGAGGCTTCTGTCTGCTCAGCCTTGTCCACATTCACTGATCACAAGGGGAAGCCTTTGCGTTCCCACCAGCAAACACCTG
>NW_010210547.1:0-201 GCF_000695765.1 Mesitornis unicolor
ACGCCCCCTCCCCCTTCCCGTTGACCACGCCCCCCTTTGACCACGCCCCCTTCTAAAGCCCCTCCCCCCCCCCAGCACCACAGCTTCTACGACTTCATCGTCACCAAGGCCCGGGGCAAGAGCGGTGAGTGACGTCATCGACCCCCTTTGTGACGTCATCGCCTGCCGTATGACGTCATCGCCTGCCCGGTGACGTCATCA
>NW_010210548.1:0-201 GCF_000695765.1 Mesitornis unicolor
GATCAGACTTCTATATGTCAAGAGTAGGCTTACTTGAACCTTACATAAATTTGGCACTCATCTGTTTCAATTTGCAGTTGAGTGAACATTACCAGCTTTCCCTTTCATAGGTATATGTCACCATAAAAGAACTGCCATGACAGTAATTTAGCAACTTAACATTTGCATGAGTCTTACAGCATGCAATGAACCGATGTCTAC
>NW_010210549.1:0-201 GCF_000695765.1 Mesitornis unicolor
CTTAGGCACTGTAGGTTTTTGGAAAATGCACTTTCCAAACTACAGCCAGGTTGCAAGCCCACTCCGTCAAGTGACTCGGAGGAGGAATGATTTCAAATGGGATCTTGAGCAACGACAAGCCTTTGAACAAATTAAGTGGGAGATTATCCATGCAGTAGCTCTGGGACTGGTCTGAACAGGACCAGATGTTAAAAATGTGCT
>NW_010210550.1:0-201 GCF_000695765.1 Mesitornis unicolor
TTTAATATCACAATAGCTTTATCAGTCTGGGAAAAGAGTAATTACCCCAAACATTTACAGTCTTCATTACCAAGATCTGTCATAAGCTTATCCAAAATTAAGTATCTACAGTCAGTGCTATCGTGTAAATACTCTAGAAAACATCAGTATCTGTTTCTTCATCGTATTTGGACTGGATTTGGTTGTGTTAACAATAACAAC
>NW_010210551.1:0-201 GCF_000695765.1 Mesitornis unicolor
CCCATCCCAGTCCCAATGTCCCCATGTCCCCTGTGTCCCCCAGACGTGGACGAGTGCCAGCGCGGGGACGTCTGCGCCGGCGGCCGCTGCCTCAACACCGACGGCTCCTTCGAGTGCCACTGCCCCCCCGGCCACCGCAGCGACGACAGCGGGAGCCGGTGTCATGGTGAGGACTGGGAGGGACTGGGATGGGACTGGGAT
>NW_010210552.1:0-201 GCF_000695765.1 Mesitornis unicolor
GGTAGAAACTCGTGTGTTTTGCAAACCAGCAGGTCCCCTCTTTCCCCCTTCTGCTTCCCTGGGGCCCAACAGCACTGTCCTGCTGCCACTTTCCACTTGCAATTGCCTTCCTTAGTGTCCCCTGCCTGTCTTAGTGTCCCCAGGCTCCTGCAAAGACGCCATAATTCAGGAGCAGCTTTTCCAAAATAGCTCCCCGTGTAG
>NW_010210553.1:0-201 GCF_000695765.1 Mesitornis unicolor
GAGGGTTGGCTGCTCCAGGCTGGAGCTGCCCACGGTCTCCCACTACTTTTGCTTGTGGTGCCTGCTCACTCCAGCACCAGGCTCCGTGGTGTGGTGCAGCTTTAACTTTAAAGGCTCCAACTCAGCTGCCCTGAAGCTGGTGGGGGTAGTGGGGTCAGCTCCGAAGTTTAAGCTCCCCCAGGAAAAATGGGGCACAGGGAC
>NW_010210554.1:0-201 GCF_000695765.1 Mesitornis unicolor
TGGCACCCCAAGACCCCCTTCCCCAAACCTGGTGACACCCTCAAGGGCCCCTTTAGAACTCTTAGTGCACTCCAAGAGACCCTTCCTCAGTCCCTGGTGGTACCCCAAGATCCCCTTCCCTGGTGGCACCACAAAAGCCCCTTCCTCAGCCCCCAGTGGTACCCCAAGAGCCCCTTCCCCAAACCTGAGGGCACTCGAAAG
>NW_010210555.1:0-201 GCF_000695765.1 Mesitornis unicolor
TCTCGCAGCTCTTCTTCATGCGCCTGGTGGGCAAGACCCCCATCGAGACCCTCATCAGGGACATGCTGCTGTCCGGGAGCACCTTCAACTGGCCCTACGGCGCGGGGCAGTAGGGGACGAACCCGCCTTGGCCTCCCCCAGTGCCCGGTGCCATCCCTGGGGGGGCCCTGAACTGCGCCAGCCCCCATGAAAGTAGCGGGG
>NW_010210556.1:0-201 GCF_000695765.1 Mesitornis unicolor
AGTGTGAGCATGAGAAGAGGGCTCTATTGAAGGAATTTTTGGTCCAGGTTATAATTCCTTCCTCATAGTTTGCCTTGTTGGCTGTTGACTGTCTCAGTTCCTCCCAGAGGAAATTCCTTGGCATGTAATTGCTATAACAATTTATTCTGAATGGCTTTATCTTCACAGCATCCCTGAAAACTGCAGATCCTCTTGTGGTGC
>NW_010210557.1:0-201 GCF_000695765.1 Mesitornis unicolor
GGGGGAGGGGCCGCCAGCGAGGGCGGGGAGGGTTTGGGGGCGGCCGCCTGGGGGAAAGAAAGGAGAGGGGAAGGGATTGAGGAGGACTTGGAATGTTCTAGAAGGAGAATGTGGAATTTTAGGAGAGAGAATGTGGAATTTTAGGAGAGAAATTTATAATTTTAGGAGAAAAGTTTAAAATTTTAGGAGGAAAATTCAAAA
>NW_010210558.1:0-201 GCF_000695765.1 Mesitornis unicolor
CAGTTGAAGCTAATTGCCAGTTGTCAGGTTTGGTCACAGTTCCATCTGACCATGCAGTCAAGTCAGTATGTAGAAAAAATGAAGGCCAGATGACACGAGTTTTCAGTTTGCCTGACAACACCAGGAATCATCGTTCTGGTAAATATTATAGAATCATAGAATGGGTTGGTTTGGAAGGGATCTTAAAGATCATCCAGTCAA
>NW_010210559.1:0-201 GCF_000695765.1 Mesitornis unicolor
CCAAGGGCCATCCCATGGCCATGGGGACACCACCAGATTCATATGATGGCCATAGGGACACCCCAAGGGCCATACCATGAGTATGGGGACACCTCAAGGGCCACCACAACAGGGTCCCACCCCCCCAGAATCTCCCTGTGGATCCTTAATACCCCTATAGGACCCCCATAGGGTCCTGTGTCCCCCCAAACCCCCCCATAG
>NW_010210560.1:0-201 GCF_000695765.1 Mesitornis unicolor
CCAAAACCGGGGGTCTCTGTCCTGTCCCCCCAAATTGGGGTCCCTGTCTCCCCCCAAAACCGGGTCTCTGTCCTCCTGTGCCCCCCAAGTTGGGGGTCTCTGTCCTGTCCCCCCCAAACTGGGGGTCTCTGTCCTCCTGTCCCTGCAGCTTGGGGATCTCTGCCCTCCACCCCCCCAACTTGGGGGTCTCTGTCCCCAAAC
>NW_010210561.1:0-201 GCF_000695765.1 Mesitornis unicolor
GTAGCTGATATTGTGGCCTGTTGCAATGCAACGCCTGTATTGCACAGTAAGAGCTGGGGAGGGACTCACAGCTTTCACTCAGACCTGCACACCACGGAGCAAAAAGCTGCTCTAAAAGGGCCAGATATCCAGATATATCCTGATGTAGACCATGGTTGTGATGATTACCAGAGGAACCTCAGCTACTCAGGCTGTTCCCCT
>NW_010210562.1:0-201 GCF_000695765.1 Mesitornis unicolor
AATGTTTTTCATTAACAGCACTTAATTGTGCACTTTTTTCCCCTTTAAACTGCCTACATGGGTTTTTTTTATGCTTCATCTATCTTTACATTCAGTTCTTAATATCCACATTACTTTCTGGTAATTTTACCATTTGAATGGGTCACAACTTTTTTATGGCAATGAATGCCATTCATAGCCTCTGTTCCCATTCTGACCACC
>NW_010210563.1:0-201 GCF_000695765.1 Mesitornis unicolor
GACATCGCAGTGACATCACAATGACATGGCCATGGCTTCCCACGGTGACACGGCCATCGCCTCCCTGGGGCTGACGTCAAGAGCTGACGTGGGGCCCAGCCATGGCCAGCAGGGAAAAAGGACCATCCAGCCAACTCACATCTAGAGCAGCCACCAGGGAAGGGAAAACGGGAATTGGTGAAAGGGACAGAGGAACTGGAA
>NW_010210564.1:0-201 GCF_000695765.1 Mesitornis unicolor
CGGCCGCGGGGCACCCACCGGTGATGTCGTACACGCGGCCGTCCATGCGGGCCAGGTAGGTGATCTTGAGCCCCAGCAGGCTGGACTCTGCCCACAGGTCGCCCTCCTCGGCCGGGTGCGGCCGCGCGCACTCAGCGCAGAACCGGGCGCGCAGGGGGTCCCGGTCCAGCTCGAACCTCCTGCGGGGGGCGGGCGTCGTTG
>NW_010210565.1:0-201 GCF_000695765.1 Mesitornis unicolor
ATAAGGTCAGATATGGCTACAGCAGGCATTGTGCAAGTATGCAGGAAATGACATTTCCCAGCCCAACAAGGTTTATCTTCTTCTGCACCAACTTTCTAAGCAAGTTAAAAATAAGCCTATTGATCAGAAGGGAAAGAAATGCTCACAAACACTGACCTTCTCTGCATTCCAACACAAGACTGCCTGCACAGACACACCGTG
>NW_010210566.1:0-201 GCF_000695765.1 Mesitornis unicolor
CCCGCCCCCGCCGCTCGGGCCCTCGGTGCCCTTTGTTTTTCCGGCTCGGGGGGAACACGGCCGGGACACCCCTTCTTTCCTTCGCCGTTTGCGGGTTTCGGGGCTTTGCTTCGGGTCGGGGCTGAGCCCGCAGGAATAACGAGGAGAAATAACCCGGGACAACATTTTTCCGAGTGAAATCTGTCTGTCCCGTGAGCGGCC
>NW_010210567.1:0-201 GCF_000695765.1 Mesitornis unicolor
GTCACATTGGCCAACCTTCAGTCACCTGGAACCACCCCATTTGGCCAGGACTAGTGATAAATGATGGAAAGTGGCTTAGGCAGTTCTTCTGCCAGCTCCTTCAGCACCCTAGGGTAAATCCCATCCAGACCCATACACTTGTTGGGATCTAAGTGGCACAGTAACTCACTAATTATGCCTTCTGGATTACTGGAGGGGCTG
>NW_010210568.1:0-201 GCF_000695765.1 Mesitornis unicolor
CTTGACCAACTTGATAAGATTTTACGATGAAATGGCTGGTCTGGTGGATGAGGGGGCAGCAGTGGATATCGTCTACCTAGACTTCAGGAAGACTTTCAATACTGTCTGCCATAAGATCCTCTTAGAAAAGCTGATGAAATATGGGCTGGATGATCAAACAGTGGAGGTGTATTGAAAACTGGCTGAATGGCCAGGCCCAGA
>NW_010210569.1:0-201 GCF_000695765.1 Mesitornis unicolor
GAGTGCTTTTGTCCAGGACGCAGGCAGCAGATTTGGCTACTCTTACCCCTCCTCCTCTGCCTGCTCCCTGCGTTCTGGACAAAGGCACTTGCTGGCATTGCAGCAGCAATGCCTCTCACCTAGCTCTGCGTATGCCTCCTGGTTCAGTAGCCAAATCTGCCCCCCCCGGGGCTCTGCACGGGATCTATGCCTCGCCAAGGG
>NW_010210570.1:0-201 GCF_000695765.1 Mesitornis unicolor
TTTTTTTTTTCTTTTTTAATTCTCCCCTGTGGTCACCTTCAGAGGATGCCTTGTGCTGTCGGGAGGCAGGGGCCCATGAGAACGGCTTCTCCATCGCAGGTACAGACGGAGGCCGCAGCTTCCAGAGACAAGACAGCGCAGAGATGTCCCTGCGTCCCTGGCTCTGCAAAAGAACCCGAGAGCGAGTGAGCACCACCCGCC
>NW_010210571.1:0-201 GCF_000695765.1 Mesitornis unicolor
ATTTTCCATTGAAATTCCAGTCACCTACTTTCCCTTTTTATCTTTCAGCCTGATCCAGAACGTGCTGAAATAATCAGATTCTAGCAGATTTTAGATCAAACCCTCAAACCAGTTTTGTCTGGCAGTGCCGTACGGACGTGACTCATGTACCTCTTTGCTGGACTGTTTCTGAGTGACCCTGCAAGTCCCATGGCGTTGCAC
>NW_010210572.1:0-201 GCF_000695765.1 Mesitornis unicolor
GCAGGTAAGGAAGTTTAGCCTTCAAGTGTAATCAAAGCAGGACACAGCACAAGTGGCTTTGAAATCCACTTAAGTGCTACTGCAGTTACCTTACACGTAAGGTAAGGTAAAAGTCAAATTATCCATTTGACTATTTACTATTCATCTGTGAATATGCAGATACATGTAAGGGTGGAAACAAAAGAATGAACTCTCTTTTTT
>NW_010210573.1:0-202 GCF_000695765.1 Mesitornis unicolor
GACAATTTTGGACAATTTTGGACAATTTTGGTCATTTCAGGTCAAATTTGATCAATTTTGGTATCAATTTGGGTCAATTTTGGGTCATTTTTTGACATTTTGGGCCAATTTTGGTCGATTTCGGGTCATTTTGGGTCAATTTCAGACAATTTTGGCCAATTTTGGGTCAATTTTGGGTCAATTTTGGACAATTTTGGGTCAA
>NW_010210574.1:0-201 GCF_000695765.1 Mesitornis unicolor
TTTTTGCCCTGAAAACGCCGTATTTTTGCCCAAACCCACCATTTTTGCCCCCAACCGTGTCCCTCCCCCAGCTCGTACCTGCACTGCGAGTGGGCCACCATCGACCAATTGGAGAAGGACAAGCGCATCCACCAGAAGCTGAAGCGCTTCAAGACCAAGATGACCCAGATGCGCCATTTTTTCCACGAGGTGACGATTTTG
>NW_010210575.1:0-201 GCF_000695765.1 Mesitornis unicolor
TGAGACAGTGAAAAGATTCTGTGAGCCCAACCTGTGTCCGCTGTTAGCTGAAGATGCTGTTGTTCACCAGCTGCCTGAGTCTTTCATCTTGACTTGTGAGTACGATGTGCTGAGGGACGACGGCTTGCTTTACAAGAAGAGACTGGAGGACAATGGTGTGCAAGTGACCTGGTACCACCTGGAGGACGGATTCCACGGAAT
>NW_010210576.1:0-202 GCF_000695765.1 Mesitornis unicolor
ATTCCAAATTTGGGGAAGATTTGGGCAAATTCTGGGGAGAGATTGGGTGGTTTTGGGGTGATTTTGGGGTGACTCTGGGGTGGTTGTGGGGTGGTTGTGGGGGGCAGCGCTCACCCCCCAGCCCTGGGGTGTCGAACTCCAGCTCCTTCTGCAGGGTCAGGGCCTCGCGGCGCAGCTCGGGGGGCAGCAGTTGGTTCTCTGG
>NW_010210577.1:0-201 GCF_000695765.1 Mesitornis unicolor
GCCATAGCCCAAGTGGTGCTGAAGCAGTGGCTGCCCACAGCAAGGCTGGTTTCCTCAAAGCCTGACCTAACCCAACTGTCTGGGCAGGACAAGGTCAAGTCACCAAAAGGCCACATTTTGCATAAAGATGATTTTCACATTTTCAGTTGGAAAATTGAAACAGAAACCACCTGTTGGGCACACTTGCACAAAGCCTGCATT
>NW_010210578.1:0-202 GCF_000695765.1 Mesitornis unicolor
CCCATTACCCAGGGGGATCCCCAATACCCAGAGGGAGAATCCCCATTTCCTGGGGGATCCCCATTACCCAGGGGGTCCCCATTACTGGGGGGGTCCCCGTTACCTGTGGGGGGGGTCCCCTCCTGCGGCGCCTCCTCCCAGCGCTCGCTGTCCACGTGGAAGCGCAGCAGCCGCTTGTTGAAGCCGTTTTGGGGCGAGTACC
>NW_010210579.1:0-202 GCF_000695765.1 Mesitornis unicolor
CGTACAGCCGCTGGTACCGGTTCTTGGCGTCCCCAAAATACCCCAGGTACTGCAGGAGGGGGGTCGGGGGGGTCAGGAGGTACCTCAAGACCCCCAGCACTCCTCAGGGACCCCCTAATACCCCCAGGGACCCCCAAAATACCCCCAGGGATCCCCAAAGCCTTCCAGGGCACCCTGGGACCCCAAATACCCTTGAACCCTC
>NW_010210580.1:0-201 GCF_000695765.1 Mesitornis unicolor
TAATAGTCAATTTACCACAAATACAGACCAAAAAACTCCCATTACAAATTACCCATTACAAATCCTACTGCCCCTACTGGGAGTTTTACCTGAGACAAAGTCTGCAACATGGAGGCACGGCTCAGACCACTACAAACCAGAGTAGCTTTCACATATTGTTGGAAACTCAGACACCCCTAAGTGCTATGTAGCCCTCTATTT
>NW_010210581.1:0-201 GCF_000695765.1 Mesitornis unicolor
CCCAGGATACGGTTGGCTTTCTGGACTGCAAACACATAGTGCCAGCTCATGGTGAGCTTCTCATCTACTACACCCACAAGTCCTTCTCTGTAGGACTGCTCTCAATCCCTTCATCCCTCCACCTGTATTGATACTGGGGTCTGACCCAACCCAGGTGCAGGACCTTGCACTTGTTGCACTTCAAAAGGTTCACACAGGCCC
>NW_010210582.1:0-201 GCF_000695765.1 Mesitornis unicolor
CATTTCACCCATTTTTGGGCTCATTTCACCCTTTTTTTGGGTCATTTCACTCATTTTGGGCTCATTTCACCTACTTTTTAGGGCATTTAACCCATTTTGGGCTCATTATACCCATTTTTTGTGTCATTTCACCCATTTTTTAGGGCATTTCACCCATTTCTGGGCTCATATCCCCCATTTTTGGGCTCATTTCACCCATTT
>NW_010210583.1:0-201 GCF_000695765.1 Mesitornis unicolor
AATGATCAAAAAGAAGCCGTGAATAACAAGCTATAACAGAGTTCACCACAACGGGACCTCCGTTCTCACCCTACAGTTAGTAATATTACAATTAAAATAACTATATTCTTCTAGAATGTATTTTCTGTTAAAATCATCTCATAAATTTACAATGCTATTATTAGTTTCCAAGACTAATAAATTCACTCCATTTTTCTACAA
>NW_010210584.1:0-202 GCF_000695765.1 Mesitornis unicolor
ACCTTAACATGAAGTAAATAGTGATCCCTGACTTTGCGATTCAGTGCAGCATTTGTTGTCAGTACTCCCTGCTGGTTAATCTGAAAAGTGTTCTCTTCATTTCCACTCAGGATGGTGAAGAGAAAAGGAGGGCCGTTGTGAGAAGAATCCTTGTCTGTCACCACTAGCTGCAGCACACTAAATCCAACAGGCTTATTTTCCT
>NW_010210585.1:0-202 GCF_000695765.1 Mesitornis unicolor
TCCCAAGGCCTAGCGGCTTCCTAAAGGCCTGGGGGGGTTCAATAACGACCTGGGGGGGTCCGTGACCATCCCTGGGGGGCTCCCCAACCCTCGTCCCCCCAGAGAAGCAGCTGGAGGTGCTGCAGGACATGGCGGACCTGACGGTGCAGGCGACGGAGCAGGCGGTGTTCAAGTGCGAGGTGTCGGACGAGAAGGTGACCGG
>NW_010210586.1:0-202 GCF_000695765.1 Mesitornis unicolor
GCCCCGCCAGCATCCATCAGCGGTGCCGGTTAACCTGGGGGGTCCCGGACGGCTGGAGGATCCTGCCTGACCAGCCCGATCTCCGGCCTCCAGGGGGCCTGCTGAGAGGATGAGGGAAAGGCTATGGACATTGCCTGCCTGCACTGCAGTGAAGCCTTCGGCACCGTTTCCCGCAGCATCCTCCTGGAGAGGCTGGCTGGGC
>NW_010210587.1:0-201 GCF_000695765.1 Mesitornis unicolor
AACACACACATTAGAATTCATCACGTGCTCTGCCTATCTCCAAATCATAGTGAAAATAATACTGATTCCTTTAAGAGAGTCCCATTTACCTTCAACAGGTGATTCACACACAGCCTTCATTCCAATCAAAAAGAGGAAGAAAAAGTTTTCCCCTCTATGAAGAACACCTCCACATCTGGTGTTTCAAATATTAATGGGAAA
>NW_010210588.1:0-202 GCF_000695765.1 Mesitornis unicolor
ATGTGCTTTTTGGGATGCTGAGCCTACTTCTCTATCACTTCCCTGTCCTTGAGTACAAAGGTTTGAAATCTCACCCAATTCTTTGGTGCAAACTTGAACTACAGCTTGAAAATGTAGTGGAAATCCTCTCTCTACACACCAGAAACTGTTATTTTTTGTTGCATTACATCTTGTACAAAGTGATCTTGGTCCATGAAAGGAT
>NW_010210589.1:0-202 GCF_000695765.1 Mesitornis unicolor
TGTGCAGTGGGGATGACTTTTCTTCCTTAACAACTCCCTGTTGATACTGGGATAACACACTTCTGGCACACAGCTGGTGCCTTTTTGGTAGAGATTAAAGGTCTTGGCCAGATCTCTCCTGTACCTTCACGTTTGGAGTATCCAGACAGCTCTTTCCTGGGCGGTTGGCTTCACCAGAGTTCAACCCCAAGACTCAAGAGGA
>NW_010210590.1:0-202 GCF_000695765.1 Mesitornis unicolor
GGTGCAGGAGCAGGCTGTCCCCATGTGCTGTGAGACGAACTGGCGGTGAAGACGGCCGGTTTGGCCAAGCAGGGAGCTTTTTCGGGAACTCAGGAAGAAAAGGGGAGTATATCACTTTGGAAGAAGGGGCAGGCAACACAGGAAGAGTACAGGTATCTTGTTAGGTCATGTAGAGAGAAAACTAGGAAAGCAAAAGCCCAGC
>NW_010210591.1:0-202 GCF_000695765.1 Mesitornis unicolor
ATTCTGTGATTCTGTGATTATCAGGCATCCATCGCAAGAGTAACATATGTAATCATTTTTCATTGGAAAGGTGAAAAAGCTCGGGCAATACAGTGTCAGTGTCATGGCAGGAAGTCAGAGCTATGGGAACAGGAAATGTTAACTGACCTGACAATTTGCATTTGCTCAGTTCACTCATGAAGTTAACACAGCGCATTTCAAC
>NW_010210592.1:0-202 GCF_000695765.1 Mesitornis unicolor
AGGAGGAAAAAAATACCTCCACTAATTACACCCACTCACACCAAAGCCTCACACCCTTTGCAAGAAGCCCCTCCAGCAGCAGCAATAAACCACAAATTTTGATCTAATCCATGTTCCTTTCACTAGATGTTGGCTTAGCAGTCCCCTGTGAAGTCTGCGCTATTTTGGGGGTGAAACACTGGGGAAGCACTACTGGAAGTAA
>NW_010210593.1:0-202 GCF_000695765.1 Mesitornis unicolor
CCCTAAAAATGAATGTTTGGTTTCTAAAATGAGATTTTGCGCCCTAAAAATTATAGTTTTGACCCTAAAATTGAGAGTTTGAGTTCTAAAATGAGAGTTTTGGCTCTAGTAAGTGTCTACCAGTTCCACAAACCTTAGGACCAAGCACTATCCCCAATATGGCTCATTCCTAATTTATGTATCTGCAGGCATTGAGGTTGTT
>NW_010210594.1:0-202 GCF_000695765.1 Mesitornis unicolor
GAGGAGCGGTCGCCTTTTTCCCAGACCCCTTTCGTCCCAGGCGCGGACGGACACTACTAACTTGGGGGAACAGAGCTTAAATCCGCTCCGCCTCTACTGATCCCCCCCCCATACCAGATAACACCCAGGGATGCGTCTCTAACTGCCAGCGTTTCACCCCAAATTTCCCTGAAATTCGAGGGGAAAAGGTAGCTTTTCCAAA
>NW_010210595.1:0-201 GCF_000695765.1 Mesitornis unicolor
GGTGCCTATGCATAAAACCAAACAGAATTTTTAATTAAAAAAGAAGAGCAACAAACATTTCTGTAGGAATACGCTAATATTTACTACATAAATATGTGCAAAATATGGTCATGACTGCCATAAGAAGATTATACTTCCAAGAGGTAAAAAATGAAAATCAATGTTTAAGCATCTGTGTTTGAGTCCTCAAATAACCAGTCG
>NW_010210596.1:0-202 GCF_000695765.1 Mesitornis unicolor
GGCCGTTTGGGGCCGTTTTTGGGGCCATTTTTGGAGCCCTTTTTGGGGCCGTTTTTGGGGCTGTTTAGGACCGTTTTTGGGTCTGGTTTTGGGGCCATTTGGGGTCATTTGGGGCTGGTTTTGGGGCCGTTTTTGAGGCCGTTTTTGGGACCATTTGGGGGCGTGTTTGGGGCTGTTCTTGGAGCCATTTGGGGCCATTTTT
>NW_010210597.1:0-202 GCF_000695765.1 Mesitornis unicolor
CGCCGTTCAGCAGAAGCTGCGGTGCCTGGCTGCTCCCGTGCCCCGGTGGCCCTCGCCCATCGATCTCATGATGTCCCTTGGCCTCCCGGCTGTTCCTGAGACCTGGGAGCGGGGAGACACAAACCCGGTGTGATCCCAAGGTGGATGCACCGAGCCAAGGCAAACAGAGCCTGGATGATGAGACTGGACCCTAAAAATCTAC
>NW_010210598.1:0-202 GCF_000695765.1 Mesitornis unicolor
CTCTTTGTCTTGAAGAGAAGACTGCACTGCACCACAGTAGGCTTAATCTGCGTGAACTGTTTTGACTTGTTTGACACCAATCTTTACGAACATTTTTGTCCTTTAACTGCAGGCAGGAGGATGGGTGCTGCTGTGGTTGCAGGATGCTGTTGCTGTATCTAAAGCTCTGTTTGCATTCCCACTGTAAACATTCATGTCCCAG
>NW_010210599.1:0-201 GCF_000695765.1 Mesitornis unicolor
TCCTTAGTAGCTGGAATTTTCTCCCTCTGTCAGTTTCTAGTGCTGACATTTTACTTTTTTAATCTTTGGGCTCAAGGCAAATTTTTTTCACCCTGATTTCCTTACAAATATTTGGGGCCTGCTCCTGCATTCCTTGAAGCCAGTGAAAATCCTGAATGAGCAAGGAATGCAGAACCAAACCAAGGAGTAATTTACATTTTC
>NW_010210600.1:0-201 GCF_000695765.1 Mesitornis unicolor
CTTCCACGCAAAGTGCTTCTGTAGCCAAACAGAGCTTTTCTCTGTACACTTCCGTGCTTTGTTAGCTGGTCCATATTCACCTCCTATTTTCGTGATTTCTGGGTGGAGCCATCCCTCTAATGGAAATGGGTAGTCTCTACTCCCACTGTAACGGTGATAGAAATGAAAGGTGTTGAAGGGTCCTGTCTTTTCTATTAAGAG
>NW_010210601.1:0-201 GCF_000695765.1 Mesitornis unicolor
CCCCCCCACCCCGTCCGTACCCTCAGGATCCAGGAGCTTGCTGATCCCCAGCTGCTGCTCGGCCGTGTTGAAGGCTTGTTGGAGGTTGTAGGTGGCGTTGGACTTGGTCAACTTGTGGAAGTCGATGAGATCCGGCCTATGGGGGGAACACACAACCACATGGAGCCCCCCCATAAATGACCTTGATGAGGGGATTGAATG
>NW_010210602.1:0-202 GCF_000695765.1 Mesitornis unicolor
TATTAATTATTTATTAATTATTAATAATATATTAATGTTGTCTTTTACATTTTAAAGACTTGATGTTCACTGAGTAGTCAATCTGATCTCATTTAGTTCACATAGTTAATTTTATGTTCTCCCATTATTAATCACTTGATGTCTCTTTCATTCCTCCGCCTTTTTAGAAAACATGTTTTTCACAGAATCACAGAATCACAGA
>NW_010210603.1:0-202 GCF_000695765.1 Mesitornis unicolor
TTGCTGATTGTAGTTATATTTTATTCTGCTATGTACCATTTGTGCAGGTTTTGGCTGGGGTAGAGTTGATTTTCTTCATAGTAGCTTGTATTGGGCTGTTTTTTGGATTTGTGCTGGAAACAGTCTGGATAATACGGGGGTGTTTTAGTATTTCTGAGTGGTGGTTACACAGCATCAAGGCCTTTTTTGCTGTTCACCCACC
>NW_010210604.1:0-202 GCF_000695765.1 Mesitornis unicolor
CCGGCCGTGCTTGGGGCACCGCACCCGCAGGGACAGGGGAGTCTGAACGCTCCACGCCGTTCAAGCGGCTCCTTCCCCTGGGGTTTTCACGCTCCTGTTTTCGATATTTTGGAGATGGTTTGGAGGGTAGTTTTCACTTTTTTCCTACCGAACGGGATCGGGAGGTGCCGCGGGGCCGGTTGGCCCTGCTGTGTTCCCCGCC
>NW_010210605.1:0-202 GCF_000695765.1 Mesitornis unicolor
TTTATGTACATGAATTTACCACCTTGTATGATTATTTGCACACCCAGCTTTTCTTTCAGAAGCTGACTAACAACAAAGCACAGGAACTGAGCAACTAAGAGATGTCCCTTATCTTTACAGGAAGCTTGGACAAGATCACCTTTAAGGGCCTCTTCCAACCCAAATATTCTGTGAAAGCAGCCATCATAACCTTTGGCTTTAT
>NW_010210606.1:0-202 GCF_000695765.1 Mesitornis unicolor
TTATTAGAAACTGTATAGCATTATGTCTAGAAAATACCATGTTCTTCTTTTCTCCATTCCACTTAACCTAGATTAATTTGGAGTTTTGCCAAATGTAAGACCACAGTCTGCTGCTTTCCAGTTTCACTTTTCTGGTAAGAATACACCAAATCACAGTAATTTTGTCTACACTTTGAATTGTTCTAACACAGTGTCTCTTGAT
>NW_010210607.1:0-201 GCF_000695765.1 Mesitornis unicolor
AGATGTGGTTCCCACTGGAACAAGGATGGCCAATGTTGTACTACAGGTGGTTGTGCAAGCATGAGCGATGCCAAATGCCATCAGCTCAACGCACTCAGGCTACCCATATGGCACAGGAGAAGCTGCGGTGATTCCTGTTGCCATTCCTCTGTGCTGGCCGAGCATGAACTTTTGAGAGGCAAATATATGTGAAATATTCCT
>NW_010210608.1:0-201 GCF_000695765.1 Mesitornis unicolor
CTTTGCTGAGTGGAGGAAGTGGAGGTGGTCATGGAGAGAGCCTTGCACGTGGCCTTGGAGGTCTCCTAACAGAAGGTGAACGTGGAGGGAATCTTGGAGGACTTGTTGGAGGTCTTGTCAATCTTATAAGTGAAGCAGCAGCTCAGTATAACCCAGAGCCATCTCCACCTTCTCACAGCCATTTTACAAATGTGGAAGCTT
>NW_010210609.1:0-202 GCF_000695765.1 Mesitornis unicolor
TGCCTCTGATGCCTGTACTCACAGCAGCAGCTCAGCCTCTCCACTTGCATCCCATTGAGGAAAAAGGTGAGGCTGAATGGGAAACCATGGTGCCTCCTGGAGAGAAACTGAAACGTCTCTGCAACCACAGAAGGAAAGGGTTTGAAGAAAAACATTATGTTTTAACGTCATAGAATCACAGCCTGGTTTGGGGTGGAAGGGA
>NW_010210610.1:0-202 GCF_000695765.1 Mesitornis unicolor
CCACTAAACCAGGACACCTCCGAAATATGAAACAGGAAAAACAGAAATAAAGCTCTTTCCCAGCAAAGTTTTTTTCTGGTGCTCTTTCATAGCAGATCCCTGCTCTCCTTGGCTGCTCTGTCTGAAGTGCCCTGCAGCACTTGCCAAAGAACTGCAAGACAGCAAGAAAACATCTCAAACCAGCCCAAACCACATTTTCTTT
>NW_010210611.1:0-202 GCF_000695765.1 Mesitornis unicolor
TTTTTCTCACTCAATTAAGACAGTTATCATCATCTGGTTTACGTGCCATTGAAAACCAGTCATCATTCTTGCACTGATGCTCAAGTCTGACACCTTAATTAAAAAGCCATCAGGGCTTACTCTTTTATCAGTTCTGTGGCTTCCTAAGAGATCTCTTTTCACAGTTATAGGTAGGTTAGAAAGGAAATTCCTTGCTTCTTCG
>NW_010210612.1:0-202 GCF_000695765.1 Mesitornis unicolor
CAAGGAGGCCCCGCTCAGACGGCCCGAGCGGCAGATAGCAGGGAGACTGGCGCCAGACGGCCCCTTTTGTTTATCTGACAGCTAAATATCAAGGCAATCACCGCCTCGCTGCCCTGCCTCCAACCCCCAGAGCTAAGACAAACAGTTTTGCTAAAAGAATGCCACTGTTATCATAAGTTCCTATCTTTTTTCTTTTTTTTTT
>NW_010210613.1:0-202 GCF_000695765.1 Mesitornis unicolor
ATTTTAAGTTCAGAAATGACCTGGGGTTGTCTGGTGAACCCCTATGGCTACAGAGTCAGAAATGCAAGCTGGCTGTGCTGTGTCTCTGCAGGGCTGTTGGGAGCGACCCAGGGAGCTGTCAAGCCCAGTCCAGGCCGTGCTGCGCTGCCTGCGGAGGGGTCCAGAGGGGCCAGTGCTGCAGTCCCGAGATGAACGTTTCCTG
>NW_010210614.1:0-202 GCF_000695765.1 Mesitornis unicolor
CGATGGTCCCAAAGTGGATGTGTGGAGCCTTGGGGTGATTTTGTACACACTGGGAAGCGGATCACTGCAATTCGATGGTCAGAACCTAAAGGGAGAGTGACAATATGAAAGTTTGGCTTTTACTTTCTTTAACGTTCTATCTCATTCTGGGGCTCACCTTTTAAAACTTTCTTTTAAAGGAACTGAGGGAGCGAGTACTGAG
>NW_010210615.1:0-202 GCF_000695765.1 Mesitornis unicolor
CGTGATTACGGGCGGCGCGGTGCGGGATGCGCGCGGTCTCCTGCGCCCACTGCGCGGGACTTGGCGGGGACGGTGGCTCCTCCGGGGGTAATCGGGGAGGCGAAATCTGTTCATGGTATTTCACAATAATCGTAACAGCTCCAGCATCGTATTTCTCAGGTATTCAACTTGTATGACCTTGATGAGGGGATTGAATGTACCC
>NW_010210616.1:0-202 GCF_000695765.1 Mesitornis unicolor
TATAACTCACATTGAGTCATTACTGGATCCTCCAAATCCCGTCTCCTCAAGTGACGCCCGAACAGGGACCCAAGGAAAGAGCAGGACTCACGCTCGGGGAAGATAAGAAAAAGCTCGCCTCTGCAAAGAGTTGGAGCTCGGCGGAGAAAAAGATCAGGGCTACAAGGCGGTCTATAGAGGAAAGCCAGAGCCGGAGAATGCA
>NW_010210617.1:0-202 GCF_000695765.1 Mesitornis unicolor
GACCTTACTGCAGGTATGAGTAACACAACCAACCCTATTATAGCCCTCTCAAATTAATTGTTAATTCAGCAAGGTGTATTAAACAAAACTGATAGTCTCAACAATGATCTTTATATAATTGTCAGCCATTCAAACTAACAGGATAAATGATGCCACATGTATTGGGTTTTTTGTGAGGAGTTTTTGGTTGTGTCTTTGGTAA
>NW_010210618.1:0-202 GCF_000695765.1 Mesitornis unicolor
GAGATTCACACCTTATTTTCCTTTACTGAAGGCTTATTCCTTCCAAAAAGGTGGTAAAATACCACAGATGAGGGACACTAATACTACCTTTGAAAGGTTCAAATTCAGCCAATCAGAAGTTGGGCAGTATCAAAGTTAATCTCTCTTTGGCATCTTTCTTCCCTCTTGTTGCCTGTGTACCACCACCTGGGTTTTAATTTAT
>NW_010210619.1:0-202 GCF_000695765.1 Mesitornis unicolor
CATGACCCAAGTCCATAGGAAGGAGTTGCTGATACTGTGTACCATCACACTGACTGAGCAGGCAGGTAACCAGAAATGATACCTGCAAGCGGGGACAATTGCCATGTTCCCTTCAGGCAGGTATTTTTCTGAATGTCAGCAATTAAAAAGTGGCGTATCCGGCACCTGCTTTTGCAGACTGCTGTAATATAGTTGCTCTAAT
>NW_010210620.1:0-202 GCF_000695765.1 Mesitornis unicolor
CTCTTATGGGTCCTGGGGGTCTCTTATGGATGCTGGGGGTTTCTTATGGGTGCTGGGAGTCTCCTGTGGGTGCTGGAGTCTCTTATGGGTACCAGGGGTCTCCCGTGGGTGCCGGGGGTCCCTTATGGATGCCGGGGCTCTCGGATGGGTGCTGGGGTGTCCCATGGGTCTTGGGGGTCCCCTATGGATGCCGGGGGTCTCT
>NW_010210621.1:0-202 GCF_000695765.1 Mesitornis unicolor
GATGCTGCACTCATTCTCACAACAAATGCGACATTCTCATGCCCATTCTGCTCACTGAGAGCAGCTAAATTCCTCCTGGACACAATCTGCAGAAAGTGCCCACAGTCCAAAACACTATGCATCCTTCTGCCCAAATCAGCTTCAACTTGCTGATTCAGCGCTATCATTTTTACAATTGGGCAATAAACCATCTTGAAAAGAA
>NW_010210622.1:0-202 GCF_000695765.1 Mesitornis unicolor
GGAGTAATTTGGTTAGCAAAAAATATATTGGAAGAAAAATGAAAACACGCTTGCTTTCATCTCCATTCTTCATGCTGAAGAGCTGATCTTCTCCCACCTAATTCTAATCACAATGTGAAATACAGTTAGAGGCTGCAGGCTTCAGTTCATTCCCAAAGCCAGAGTAAACCCTCCAAAAATTAGATATACCAAGTGGACCTTT
>NW_010210623.1:0-202 GCF_000695765.1 Mesitornis unicolor
CTAATGCTGCCATTTCTGCAGCAGCCTTCCCGGCTAAGGAGGGAAATACTGACTAGGAAAGAAAAACAAGTAACTTGGCAAATCGTGGCCACACGCACTATTCCATTAGGAAATAGCATTAACCAACAAGTCCTCAATCCAGCTATCCCTTATTTTTTCTTTCTGGAGACACAGATAAGCACTTCCCATCCACACCACTCCC
>NW_010210624.1:0-202 GCF_000695765.1 Mesitornis unicolor
AATCTGGTAGAAGTCTGAAAAAACCAGCTAAGTTTGCTTTTTATCTTTTAACCTTTTACACTGGCTTTTTCATCAGTCATATTAAGATCCTCTAACCATTTGTTCGGGTTTTTTTTCCTTTAGAGAAGTTAGAGCACTGCTTTAACTAATAAGATGCCTTGCAAGGCTATGTATGTAACTCACAGTTTCTAATGTTATTAGT
>NW_010210625.1:0-202 GCF_000695765.1 Mesitornis unicolor
GGGGTAATCTTCTGGGATACATGGTTCCAGGTGCAGGGTCTGTTGAACTTTGACTAATACTGGCACACCAATTAGTCCAGTTTCCTTGTGGGGATACAATGGTGGGGATGGTTACGTTACAATATGATGTTCTTTCATTTGCACAAGGATATTTAGATGAATTCACATAGATGCAGTAAGAAGCATTTAGTGAGTCAACTAA
>NW_010210626.1:0-202 GCF_000695765.1 Mesitornis unicolor
GTCTCCATGGCCCCACTGCTTTCAGGTGCTGCTGGACTGTAAAAGGAAGTGTTCCAAATTTACATCAGGATCCCGAGAGTCAAGGTCTACATTAGCCATGCCTGGTCCCAAACTAGCCACTAGCTGCTAGACTGTTGTTCCACTTCATCCATGCCCTCGATAAGAAGGTTAGGCTGTATTGTTTTATTTTTTCTTTGTTGCC
>NW_010210627.1:0-202 GCF_000695765.1 Mesitornis unicolor
TTTCTAGCTAAATCCTGAAGCTAGCACAGCTTTCAACTATTCATCACCTGCTTCAAGATGTCGGAGAGCTGCAGCTCATCCTTCTGGCTTGAAAGCTCCTCCTTGATTTCTGAGTAGGTGTCATTGATGATGGCCATGAACATGTTCTAGAAAAAGGGGAAGAAAAGAGATGAACAAGCATGAGGCATCTTGCCTGCTGAAA
>NW_010210628.1:0-202 GCF_000695765.1 Mesitornis unicolor
ACCCAGTCTCTCTTCTGCCGCAGGAGGCCATGTCCGGGCTGGGGTGTGGCCAGCGCATCCTGTGGGACAAAGAGCGGGGCTGGGACACCATGGGGGGCGCCAAGCTGTGCCCAGGGGCTGGCAGGGCCCCATGGGGTCGGTCCTACCGGCAGGAGGAGGAGGAGGATGAAGGCGCAGGGTGACATGGCTCTACCGCTCTGGG
>NW_010210629.1:0-202 GCF_000695765.1 Mesitornis unicolor
GCACACAAATAAATAAAACCACATGAACTGGAACAAGGTCAAGGACATAGACGTCCATGTGCCTCAGGGGACAAGAAAACAGCACCACTCACCGTGCATGAGCCATCCCCTCAGCTGGGCCGTGGCTGAGCTTCTGATGGTCTTTTGTCAGCGCCACAAGTACCCATTGCATCACTGTTCCTCCCCATGGGATGAACCACTG
>NW_010210630.1:0-202 GCF_000695765.1 Mesitornis unicolor
AGTATTTACAATGTTGGCAAAGCAACTTGACAGGCAGGAGAAGCCTACTCATCATTTAGGGCAAGAAATAAAAGAGATGCCAGCTGTAAGACCTCTCAGCACCTCAAGAGCCTGAGAACGAGGGATTTCTGCACCGTTCCTGCTCCTCCCGTGTGTCCCAGATGCTGCAACTTCAGTGACTTCCATTCCTTTCGGACGCTGG
>NW_010210631.1:0-202 GCF_000695765.1 Mesitornis unicolor
GGACCCCGAGTGGGCGGGGCCTGTGCGCGGTGACGGCGAAGGGGGCGGGGCCGCCAGGGAGCGCCGGGACGCGCCCGCCCTTAAAGGGACAGCGCCGCGGCGGGAACGGGGAGCGCGGTGTCAGCTCGGGTCTTCACCAGGTTTTGACACAACTTCCTCTCATTTTCCCTCTTTTGCCCTCACATTCCCCCATTTTCCCCCA
>NW_010210632.1:0-202 GCF_000695765.1 Mesitornis unicolor
TGGCAGCCCTGGCCCCGGCCCGGGCTCCTATCACAGCTCTGGCCCCAGCTCCAGCCCCAGTCCCGGAACTGGCCCCAGCGCCAGCCCTGGTCCCGGAGCCGGCCCCGGTCCTGGCCCCGAATCCGGCCCCGGCTCCGGTCTCGTCGCCGGTCCCAGCCCGGCCCGACTCCGGTCCCATCCGCGGTCGTGGTTCTGGTCAGAG
>NW_010210633.1:0-201 GCF_000695765.1 Mesitornis unicolor
AGGGACACGGCCCTGCAGAGGGATCTGGAGAGATGGGAGCATAGGGCAGCCATCAGCCGCATGAAATTAAACAAGAACAGAGGCCAGGTTCTGCTCCTGGGATGGAGTAACACCAGTCTGAACTGGGAGCAGCCCTGCAGAAGGGACCTGGGCGCTGGTGGGCAGCGGCTCCACAGGAGCCAGCAGTGAGGGCAAACCCCA
>NW_010210634.1:0-202 GCF_000695765.1 Mesitornis unicolor
CCAGTACATCCCAGTGCATCCCAGTTCATCCCAGCCGTCCCAGTGACCCCGCTGTCCCCAGGCCATCCTGCACCAGGAGGGCCACATGGACGACGCGCTGTCCCTCACGCGCTCCCAGCGCCAGGAGTCGCAGGCGGCCAGGATGATCTACAGCACCGCGGGGCTCTACGGCCACTTCATCCGGTGGGGGGCGCTGGGGGTC
>NW_010210635.1:0-202 GCF_000695765.1 Mesitornis unicolor
GAAGACAGATACGCCAATAAGAAGTCCATTGAGGTGTGCAGATGCTGGTTTGTCACCACCTGCATGATGGTGAGGGCTTACAAAAACACAGACACTATGCAGGTCATGAGAGACAGAGGGAAGTGATCTTCCTAAACACTGGGAACATTACCCTATCTGTAGATATGGGGGAATCCATGATTGCCCCATTGCTCTTTCTTCA
>NW_010210636.1:0-202 GCF_000695765.1 Mesitornis unicolor
GTGCCTAAAACTTTAATGACATAGTGATAGCTCAGTGTTAAATACGGATTCTTCTTTGTCTTCACTGGCATAGCGTCTCTGATACGTGAGGAAATAGAAGACAACTGAAAAGAGGAGGTAATACCTACCTTGGTACCAGCTGCAAACATTTTTCCTGCTTTTTAATCTCAGTATCTCTCTACACTGTACAACAAAATATGGG
>NW_010210637.1:0-202 GCF_000695765.1 Mesitornis unicolor
AGTGTCTCCATTGAAATGCAGATTTGTGGTTCTCCATCTCAGCCTCACAGAGGGCTTTTTACTGAGATGATCTGAAGTTTAAATGGGAAATCAATTGTGGATTGATTGAAGGGCCATTATCATTCTGTGCCCAGGATGCCTCTGTGTTTTCATGCTGTTTGTGGGCTTTTTAAGAAAAGTCATTACCTTTCCTGAGCTGCTT
>NW_010210638.1:0-201 GCF_000695765.1 Mesitornis unicolor
CGTACCGCGGGCTCCAGCTGCGTTATCCCCGCTCCCCGCGCCCCAGCTGCCAATTACGCGCACCGAGGATCCGCGGCCGCTCCGCAAATGAGCCCAGCTCCCCCCTCGCCTCGGGACACGGCAACCGGCCCCCGCTGTCGGGGAAACGGGGACCAGACGCAGCCCCTTTGCACCCCGTTGCCCAAATCCCCATGGCGGGAG
>NW_010210639.1:0-202 GCF_000695765.1 Mesitornis unicolor
AGGATACACCTGCATTTATCGAGTGCAGGTGTATGGGAAGATCGTGGAAACGAATGCCATCAGCCAGTCGCGTGTGGAAACCTTGCCTCGATAAAACTACAGGGGAAAATGGAGAAACAGACCAAAGGGATGCGGCTGTTAGCCTGGTGCAGAGCAACATCGTTTCAGAGACTCTCTCAAAGCTGCCAACTTCTGCCTTTTG
>NW_010210640.1:0-201 GCF_000695765.1 Mesitornis unicolor
TTTGTTCAGTTCAGGCCTTCTGCAACCATTTGTTTAAGATAAGAGAGGGCGGGGATGTTTCTGGAGGGCACAAAAGGCTCTCAGATAAAGCTCATGCAGACTGATCCAGCAGTGTGATCGGATCATTTCTTTTCCTTCTCTCATCGCCCCAGCGTTGGGTTTTTCCATCGGTGCAGTTGCTTTTCTCAACCTTTCGTTCAC
>NW_010210641.1:0-202 GCF_000695765.1 Mesitornis unicolor
GTAACCTTTGCAAAATCAAATTCCTCCCACCCTTGAGCAATCCTGCAGTGAAACAGAAGGGGAAAAAAACTCATTTGGAAAAGGTGTCTTCAGTACTTCTAAAGCCGCTTAACAAAAACCTGGGTATCACGATGGGTACATGGAAAGCAACAAGCAGAGTTCATCTGACTGCTCATTTGTACAAAATGAAATGCTGGAGGTG
>NW_010210642.1:0-202 GCF_000695765.1 Mesitornis unicolor
TGTACAGCTGTGTACAACCACACACAACCACGTACGGCCATGTACAGCCGTGTACAGGTGTGTACAGCTGTGTACAACCACACACGACCACTTACAACCATGTACAGCAACGTACAACCACATACAACCATGTACAGGTGTGTACAACCACATACAACTGCGTACAGCCATGTACAACCGTGTACAACCACATACGACCACT
>NW_010210643.1:0-202 GCF_000695765.1 Mesitornis unicolor
GTGGTCTGGGGCATCCACAGCTTTTGTGGAGCGACTGCTACTTCTTCTTGCTGCTTTTCGTCTTGCTTTTGAACAGCTGCAGCCTCTGCCTCTTGTTGTCTTCCCGGGTGGGGACATGGCCCCGATGGTCTTTGCATTTAGAGTCAGAGGGGCCTGGAGGAGAGAGCAGAAAAGAGTGGGCTGAGGAGAGGCTGTGGGGCCA
>NW_010210644.1:0-202 GCF_000695765.1 Mesitornis unicolor
GATGTTTTGTCCCCCCAAAACCAGTGGGAGGCATTGGGGGGGATCTCCCTCAAAGGGATAGGGGGGGTTCAGCTCCTGAGGGGCCCCCCCAAGGTGCACCCCTGCCCTGGGGGGACTCTGGGCACTCACCCAGTTTGGGATGGGGACACTGGGACGTGGGGACAGGGGTGCATGGGGACACCCGAGAGCGGCCACTGTGGGG
>NW_010210645.1:0-202 GCF_000695765.1 Mesitornis unicolor
CCGAGCGATTCTGTGATTCTGTGAACTTCAGTTGTTGGATGGTGAAGTGTTGGGGAAGACTGGATCAAATATCTGAGACAAAACAATGCATGGAAAATAAAAAATACAGATAGCATATTTGATTTATTATAACTTAGAAAAAAAATACTGTGTCCTATTTACTGATGGTGTGTTGAGCCGACTACCATGGAGAACTAAAGAT
>NW_010210646.1:0-202 GCF_000695765.1 Mesitornis unicolor
GCTATGAGCATCAGAGTCCATGCCTAATTGCCACAAATGGCGCCTGAACAGAGACACAGGAGATCATCGTTAGCTACAACTGCTGAGTCAGTGGCAAGACCCGTTGAACTTTACACTGCTGAAAGGAAGCAGTAGAACAGCACTGTTAACAATCATCTCTGCAGGACAGAAGTGAGCAACGGGGAACAATGGGATCAGAAAT
>NW_010210647.1:0-202 GCF_000695765.1 Mesitornis unicolor
AATTTTATTTCTCCACCTTTTTCAGTGTATGGATATGTTGACCATTTGCAAAGTAAATCTTACACAAAGAATGTCAATCTAAAGGAGGTTACCTAAATGAGATATGAAAAATGGACCTTTTAGTAAGTGAAATTAACTGCTAAGCAGGAGCCTTGTAACTGACACCAATCCTGTGACTTCATCTGTGAACCCTACTCCACAC
>NW_010210648.1:0-202 GCF_000695765.1 Mesitornis unicolor
ACTAGAAAGTCTTATAATTCTTAACAAAGTCATTGTATTCACAATATTCATAAGCCTAAAAGCTTTTAAGACAAAGGAGGCACCCACTTTTTTATTCTCTCTCATTTTATACACTACTATATGTTTTCGTATTCTATATATTTCATCACATGCATCTTATCCCTTTTTGATCCTTGTCACTGAAGTGTATTCAAGAAATGAG
>NW_010210649.1:0-202 GCF_000695765.1 Mesitornis unicolor
GGGACCCGAAAGCCGGGACCAGGGACCGAGAACCGGGACCGGAAACCGAAAGCCGGGACCCAGAGGGGAACTGGGACCGGAAACCGAGACCTGGGACTGGGACCGGATGGGGAACCGGGGACCGAGCCCCAGGACCCAAAAGCCGGGACTGGGGACCAAGACCCAGGATCGGGAGGGGAACTGGGGACCGAGCCCCGAGACC
>NW_010210650.1:0-202 GCF_000695765.1 Mesitornis unicolor
GTGTGTGGTGGTGCACTGACACCCCCCTGCAAGCAGACAGACAGGGGCTGGGCAGGGCAGGGCAGCACGCTGAGACACAGGGCAGGAAAAAGCACCAAGTGATGGGGAGAAGAGCAAAGACAAACTCCTTTTAAGCTGTGTAAAACCTTGCCTGACTCCCTGCTCTCCTCAGAAGTGATGTTAAATATGAAGCGTGAGTACT
>NW_010210651.1:0-202 GCF_000695765.1 Mesitornis unicolor
GTAGCCCAGCTACACTGGGATTAGTGCAGATATGGCTATTCAGAAGACAGCATTTAATTAATTTTATCTCTTTGCTTCCCTCTGTGAATGGAGGGAACTCATGACCTCATCGTGTGACTCGCTATGTGCAAAGAGCAAAAATGAACAATGAAAGAAACAAAGAAAGTCTGGGGCAGGGATTTGGAAGATCCTGGGGTCTGTG
>NW_010210652.1:0-202 GCF_000695765.1 Mesitornis unicolor
CTTGTCCAGGTAGCCGTGATGCATCAGCCCCTTCTCCTACCGTGTTCCTCGTTGTTATAATAATTAAGTCTATAATAATTGCAATTTCTGCGCTGAAATAAACGTCGTTTGGGTGACATGGAGCCCCGTGGATGTCCTCAGGTTGTAGATGATGCCATCAGTAATGATGTTTTTTGGTGGGTGATGTTGCTGCTGTTGGGCT
>NW_010210653.1:0-202 GCF_000695765.1 Mesitornis unicolor
TTTAGAAAACCAATGTCAGATAAATAATGTATCTTTCTTACCAAGGTTTAGGGCTGGGCTGACTAAATGCTGGACAAATGTTTTCTATTTACCCCTCTCTCTTCCCAAGAAGGGAAGAGAAAAAAGAGAATAAGGGAGGGAGACTTTACAGATTGGAAAAGAAAAACAAAGAGATTTAATTAAACAATAATACTAATACTAG
>NW_010210654.1:0-202 GCF_000695765.1 Mesitornis unicolor
CTAAACTGAGAATTAGTGACAAAATGCCCCCCCACTAGACTAGCTAGGTGCAGACTCTTATGCACATACTAAGTGAATTCATTCACCTGAATAAATGCTGTGGTTATGACGTGTTGTTTTGTGGTTTTTTCTTGTAGGTAGTGGAGGAAGAAGGATATCTTCTAAAAGCTGAAATAGCAGATGGTGGCAAGAAATTAAGGTA
>NW_010210655.1:0-202 GCF_000695765.1 Mesitornis unicolor
TTGGGAAGGAGCCTGGCTCCATCTTCTCAACTCCTTCCCTTCAGACATCCATGTGCTCTGATGAGAAAGGACCTGAGCCTCCTCGCATCAGGAGCAACAGGCTTTGTTCCCTCAGGCTGTCCACAGAGAAAACTTTACAGCATTATAGAACATTTCAGTTGGAAGAGACCTACAACTGTCATCTAGTGCAACTGCCTGACCA
>NW_010210656.1:0-202 GCF_000695765.1 Mesitornis unicolor
TTTTTTTTTCCAGTGGGTTTTCAATTTTTTTCCTTTTTCCTTTTTATTTTTTTCCTTCGTCCTAGTGGAGACCGAAAACAAACCTTCTCTGCGAGTAAACCCCACGTACTGATCAGCGGAAAGGTCGGAGAGAGAGAAAGAGAGAGAAAAAATATATATATTGCCCAGGCGGCGAGCGGGGAGCACCCGCTTCGCGTCTCCC
>NW_010210657.1:0-202 GCF_000695765.1 Mesitornis unicolor
ATATGTATGTATATATATATTTAATTTTTTTCCTTTACTGCAGAGAATGGTAGTTTTACTTACACATATGTATTTTCTGAAGGCTTCTTTAGGCACGTGCTGCAATTTATGCTGACCATGTGGACTTCTGCTAAATAAAAGACCATGGGGGCAAGTTCTCGCACTGGACCAGCCCTGGTATGCAGTGCTCAAGGTCTGTAGC
>NW_010210658.1:0-201 GCF_000695765.1 Mesitornis unicolor
ATGGTATCAGTGGAAAGAGTAGTATTTGAAGTGAAGCTCTTTTACCACTTTAAAAACACCACAACCACCAAACAGCATAGAGATCAATTCAGAATAGTTTCAGGGGGGGGAAATTAAAAATACAGCACTTCTACTATTACATAGCTTGTAGGGAGCCTTAGAAGCTTCTTGTATGAATAGGTCAACAGGTTATTGTTTTAT
>NW_010210659.1:0-202 GCF_000695765.1 Mesitornis unicolor
CTCCTTTCTTCTGAAATGTCAGTGTCTTGCAGTGCTTTTGATCAGTTCTGCTTTGGTGGATGCTGCCACAGTCGGTTCCAATGCTGAGTATTGAAGGGCAGTGTGGGGCACCCCACCCAGCAGTATTTTTAATGAAGTGCACCTCCAGGCTATGCCAACCAAGGCTATTTGTGTTCTGGTAGAGCCTTTGTTTGCAAACAGC
>NW_010210660.1:0-202 GCF_000695765.1 Mesitornis unicolor
CTAAATACCCTCCATGCAGTGCTGTGATGAGCCAAGCCTTGTAGGTCAGCTTCAGTGGTGTTCCTGTGTATCTTGCCTTATTGTTTAAAGCTTCTTGGCTTTAACCTGGAGGAAGTGGTGTTAGCTTGGCCACAGCTGTGTGTCACCATTGCACTGAGCTGCATGTGCATGGAGAAGGTGAGTTCTCTTGTCTTATGGTTGG
>NW_010210661.1:0-202 GCF_000695765.1 Mesitornis unicolor
GCCTGAATTTGTGACAGGAGCAAATGCAGCAAAACATGTTAGGATGCAGGTCCTGTTCCTGAGTGCAGCTCTCATATTTACTCCAGTTCATGGAGGCAACCCTGAGCGCTGCAGCGCTGCTGAAAGCTGCTGCATGTGCCACGAAAACCAGGGTGGGTTTTGCAGTGGGATAAATAGCACTTCAATAGCAGGTTCTCATCCG
>NW_010210662.1:0-202 GCF_000695765.1 Mesitornis unicolor
CCAAATGGGTGCTGATGGGGTCCCAAATGAGTGCTAGTGAGGTCCCAGCGGGGTCCCAAGTGGGTGCTGATGGGGTCCAAGTAAGGTCCCAAATGAGGTCCCAAGGGGGTGCTGATGTGGGCCCAAGTGAGGTCCTAAGTCGGTGCTGATGTGGAGTCCAAGTGGGGTCCCAAATGGGTGCTGGTGGGGTCCCAAGTGGGAT
>NW_010210663.1:0-202 GCF_000695765.1 Mesitornis unicolor
AGCTGAGATTGTTTAGTTTGGAGGAGACTGAAGGGAGACCTCATTGCTCCCTAGAACTACCTGAAAGGAGAATGTAGTGAGGTGGGTGCTCGCTCTCCTTCCATGTAACTAATAACATGAAAAGAGGAAATGGCCTCAGGTTACACAAAAGGAGGATTAGATTGGATACTGGGAAAAAATTATTTACTGAAAGAGTGGTCAA
>NW_010210664.1:0-202 GCF_000695765.1 Mesitornis unicolor
AGAGTACGCAATTTCTGCATTTTTTCCTTTGTCCTTATCTAATGCTGTAACCTGGAGTACTGCTGATCCAACAGCTGCTGACTCATACACGCGTCCTTCATAGGAAGAGCTGGTGAACCAGGGAGCATGATCATTTGTGTCACTAACATTAACGATGATTCTAGCATAGTTGCGCTTTACAGGAACATCTTGATCTCGAACC
>NW_010210665.1:0-203 GCF_000695765.1 Mesitornis unicolor
AAATGTGTCTAAATAATTTTCAGATTTGTCTGAAAACATGATCTTTGCATCTCTATGATTTATTATCTCCAAAAATGATACAGCAAGCTTAAATACCTTCTAATCTCTGGGATAGAAGGATTTACACATCTTTAAGTTTTCTACATAATCAGAGAGGTTGCGGCTCAAGGACCTTATCTTGCTGAAATATAACAATGTATTCC
>NW_010210666.1:0-203 GCF_000695765.1 Mesitornis unicolor
AGCAGCAGGCGGCTGCAGGGGTAACCCTGCTGCGTGTCCTCGGCGCTCACTTGAAGCACGTGCCGGGCCCCGCTTTCGTAGTCCAGCTCGCGGGCGGCGTAAATCTCCCCCGTGGCGCTGTCGACCGCGAAGGTGCCGTCCCCGCCGCCTCCCACCACCGTGTAGGTGACCTGGCCCCGTGCCGCGGCATCCGGCGGGGCCAC
>NW_010210667.1:0-203 GCF_000695765.1 Mesitornis unicolor
TGGGGATGGGGATGGGGATGGGGTGGGGATGGGGATAGGGTGAGAATGGGGTGAGAATGGGGATGGGGACACAAATGGGACAGGGATAAGGACAAGGATGGAGATGGGGATGGGATTGGGAACAGGGATGGGGAATGGGTCAAGGATGGAGATGGGAATGGGGATGGGATTGGGGACAGGGATGGGGATGAGAATGGGGACAA
>NW_010210668.1:0-203 GCF_000695765.1 Mesitornis unicolor
AGGGAGCGGAGAGAGGTGGTTTGGCCATGGCGCTCCTGAGGAGTGAGGCTCTTGTCAGGCGGCTCCTTGCCACCCTGAGGGGGATAGCGGGCCCCTGGCTCTTCAGCGGGGGTGGCGTGGCCGCCAGTCCCTGAGGGGGAGCTGGGCTCGGGCTGGTGCCGTGAGGGCGGGTCGGTCTGAGGCGGGAGGCAGGGCCGGGGCTG
>NW_010210669.1:0-203 GCF_000695765.1 Mesitornis unicolor
GTCATGCATATGTATAAGTGTATTGCGAAATATATGAATATGTATTAGTTACAGAAATATAAACCCAAAAAGAGAACTGTACCATGTGCATGTCAATGGACCAGAGTGTGTGTCCATACTTTGTTCCATACTTTAATAATAAGCCTTTAATAGCCTTTAATAAGGTTGCTAGGGGGAGACACCGATCTTAATGCATCCCGGAG
>NW_010210670.1:0-203 GCF_000695765.1 Mesitornis unicolor
CCTCCTCTCCTACAATTGTCCTCTCTCTCGTGCCCACGTACCTTCAGCTGGAAGGTCTGACTGGGATTCTGTGCCACCAGGAAAGTGAACTGTCCCAGGAACGTTCCCTGCTCCTCATGTTCTTCCTTCAGGCCCTAGAGGAAGATGGGAGGAAGAGAACAGCGGTACAGCATGGGAAGACTTAACTTCGGTCAGTCCAGTAC
>NW_010210671.1:0-202 GCF_000695765.1 Mesitornis unicolor
CTCTCTCTTGGCAGCCTGCTGTTAACAGTACCACGTGAGAGGGAGAAGGTATTTAGCTAAATAAGCCTAGATCCTTTTCTGCCCCTCATGACCACAGCTACATTAGTCTGCTCAGAACAGGTCAGAGTGCTGCTTTCACAGGTGTCTACCATGGGAAAGAATTACCCACAGTTTACAAGAAAAGATGCAAGGGTCTGACACT
>NW_010210672.1:0-203 GCF_000695765.1 Mesitornis unicolor
CTTGGCGCCGCTCCTCCCTGCTGCTTGCGCCAGGCCGCACCGCTCCAGCGCCGAGTGCATCGAGCGAGGACGCGGTCGCGTAGCATCGAACGCTCGGCCGTCGCCAGGGCGACGGAGCGCGCGGGGAAGGGCGGGCCGTCGCCTCCAGTTCCTCCCCCCTCAGAAAAAAACCAACATCGGGGTTTTCTGCGGCCGCGTTAGGA
>NW_010210673.1:0-203 GCF_000695765.1 Mesitornis unicolor
CAAGAGGATCAACTGTTTTACACAGAGAGTCTCTATGTATAAATCATACCACAAACAGGCTTATTTCCAAGCACTCAGGTCAGATACTTTAGCCCTAGCAGTACCCACAGATGCACATCTGCTGTACTTCCTCTACATACCATGCACATCATGTGAGTGATCATTGCGTATCCTTTTACAATGACTTTCAGCCATCTGGCTGA
>NW_010210674.1:0-203 GCF_000695765.1 Mesitornis unicolor
GGTCCCTATAACACCCCTATAACCCCCATAGAACCCTATAACGCCCCTATGGGACCCCTTGATGCCCCTATAGATCCCTATAACCCCAAGAGTGCCCCTATAATACTCCTATATCCCCTATAGGACCCCATAATGCCCCTATAGGTTCCCATAACGCCCCCATAGGACCCCATAACGCCCCTATGGGACCCCATAACGCCCCT
>NW_010210675.1:0-202 GCF_000695765.1 Mesitornis unicolor
GGCAAGACTGGGGATAGTGGGGTAACTGGGAGCCAAGGGGGGTCAATGGGGGTCAATGGAGGGGATACTGGGAGAACTGGGGGGATCCTGGGGTGGAGACCGGGCCTCGGCCCAGGGGACAACCAGTGCCCAGCACTGGGGGCAACTGGAGTCCCAACGGCCCCCCAGCACCCAATGTTCCCCATAACCTGGTGTCCCCCAA
>NW_010210676.1:0-203 GCF_000695765.1 Mesitornis unicolor
GGGGGTGATGCAGACACAGGGGGTGACACAGACACATGAGGTGACACGGACATGGGGGTGACACGGACATAGGGGTTGAGGCAGATGCATGGGGTGACAAGGACATGGAGGTGATGTGGACATAGGGGTGACACAGGGCGGATGTGGACACGGAGGGTGTCATGGACATGGAGGGTGACACAGACACGGGGGGCAATGTGGAC
>NW_010210677.1:0-203 GCF_000695765.1 Mesitornis unicolor
TCCCATACGATGCTGTTCTATGCTACCATACAAGTGCTGCTACAAGACTCTGTACAGTCAACCTTTAGATGTGAAGTGTAGTGAGGTGTTCCGGAGGAGAAATAACACATTGACAGGACTGATAAGGCATACTCGTACAGCCTGTGCATTGGTTGTTTTTGAAAAGAAAAGCAATTGGGAGGTATGGACATCAGAATGGGCTG
>NW_010210678.1:0-203 GCF_000695765.1 Mesitornis unicolor
TAGAAGGAGCAAGCATGAGACTTGGATTTAGATAAACAGCAGGAGTAAGAGAAGGGTCTATGGATCTTGTTGATGAGTTGTGTGCAGAAACCTGGAAGGAACAGGAGAGCGAGAAACAACTTGCAAGGGGTTTGTGAGATGAAAGTATCTCACTTTTTGGCAGGGCATGAAGACTGGGAGGCGAGAGTGGGAGATAGGTCTGT
>NW_010210679.1:0-203 GCF_000695765.1 Mesitornis unicolor
GTGTGTATTATTGCTATTTTCTTTTGCTGCAGGGTTAGAAACATCTATAACATAGTCCAAGATTCATTACTTAAATATGTAAGATCTCCAAAATTTAATTCCTCTTTTTTACCTTTTGCATCCAGAAATCTTCAATTATTGCCTTCTCCTTCACGGTCCCTCATGTAGCTTACTCTCTGCAGATTAGCTCTAAAAGACTTAAA
>NW_010210680.1:0-203 GCF_000695765.1 Mesitornis unicolor
AAAGTGGGTCTCCTAGCAAATGCAATGGGTCTCTTCCATAGCTGATCCATTGGATCGGAGGGGACCTGATGGTGCCTGCTATAACATTTCACTTTCCACTTGACATCAGGATGATATCTTCACTCATCAGAGCCATGCTGTGGTGTAATGCCCAGCCAGGAAGAGAAGTTTGAGTTCCCTGCATGTTCCTAGGGGTTGGATGC
>NW_010210681.1:0-202 GCF_000695765.1 Mesitornis unicolor
TTTGCTTTCTTCCTAATCTGATCACTCTTGCATGCCTGAATTGGCAGTGGCTAAACTTCAAAAGGAAGGTAAGCCATGCGCAAGCCCTCTTGGAGTTTGGTGGTTAAGGCTGTCTCTTGTAAATGGAACTTTTACTGCCTCTAGTAAAGAAAGCCCTGAGTCAACATCTTCCATGCTCTAAACAATAGCAGTTGTATGAGCA
>NW_010210682.1:0-203 GCF_000695765.1 Mesitornis unicolor
TTTGCATGAGAATAATGTCATTTTAAAAGCCGCCCTGGCGGCCCCAGCCTCGACCCCGGCTCCCGTCAAAGCTCCAGCCCTGGCCCCAGAAGCGACCCTGGTCCCGACCCCGGCCCTGGCCCTGATTCCGGTCCCGGCCCCGGCTCCAGTCCCGGTCCTGGCTCCGACTCCCGTCCCAGCCCCAGCCCTGGTTCTGGTCAGAG
>NW_010210683.1:0-202 GCF_000695765.1 Mesitornis unicolor
GCCTTTATGGCTGATGACTTCAGTTTTTCTTCCTCACTCAAATGCCTAAAAGTTTGCTTAAAAGCAAAATCTGATTTCGTCATGAAATACCAGGACTCCAGGAGGAGGATCTTACAGAAATCCTTTCAGTACTACAAGCTGTTCTGTAAGCCACTATCCTTGGCCAGTACTCACAGTTCATGTTTGCTAGATGCAGTAGTTG
>NW_010210684.1:0-202 GCF_000695765.1 Mesitornis unicolor
GACCCAAAATGCACAACCACTCACCTAATAAAGAGAGGGTTCTTAATCTTGAGGAGTTTCCTTAAGTGGTGTCCCTCTCTAAAAGGAGAGTCTCTGACTGCAGACTCACTGCTCAGGGTGACCAACTCAAAAGCACCCTCTGACAGGGCTCCATTTACACCCTAGTAGTGTCTGATATGTGGTCAAAATATGGTCATGATAG
>NW_010210685.1:0-202 GCF_000695765.1 Mesitornis unicolor
GCCCACTCCCACCCTCATCCTTGCTCACCAGGTGGTGCTTTGGGATCTCTCCTCTCCACTACAGCACTGAGAATGTGACGGCAAATAAAAGCAAATATCTCAGCTCAGTGTGTTGACTGGCTTTTGTGCACTAGATGAAGAACCTAGATTTGGGACAGCAAGGGGACATCAAGGAGTTAGTGGTCCATGCACATAGCAGTTA
>NW_010210686.1:0-203 GCF_000695765.1 Mesitornis unicolor
GTAGTGCTCTGGCCACCGCTGTGGGAAGGCAGCTCCTCAGCTAAGCCACTGTCCCCCTGCCTCTCCTGCAACAGCTGCTGGCTGTCCTGCAGCAGGAAGCCCCGTCCACGGAGAGGATCTTCCGCAAAGCTGCCAGTGGCACTGAGCTTCGGGAGCTGCAGGAGGCGCTGGACCGCGGCGCAGACGTCGACCTGCGAAGCCAG
>NW_010210687.1:0-203 GCF_000695765.1 Mesitornis unicolor
CTCCCTCCCAGTTCATCCCAGTGCTGTCCCACTGCATACTATCTCCATCCCCGAGCATTCCAGTGCCACCAGACTGCATCCCAGTGCACCCCAGCTCCCTCCCAGTGCATCCCAGCACCATCTCAGGGAATCCCAGTGCACTCCAGTGCATCCTGGTGCCATACCAGCTCCATCCCAGTGCATCCCAGCTCCCTCCCAGTTCA
>NW_010210688.1:0-203 GCF_000695765.1 Mesitornis unicolor
GGTTCACAGAGAGGTACTCACTTCATCCGGAAGTCATCCGCAGTCATCTTGCTGTTATCGATGTCCAGAAGCATTCTGTTGTTGTCCACAGTGGCTGAAATGATCTGCAGAAGGGAAGATGGGGAGGAGTTTCTGTGTTCAGGACATCCAGGACAAGAAGAAGAAGACCCAAAGCTTTGGCAGGGCTTTGTCTGGGGTCTTGG
>NW_010210689.1:0-203 GCF_000695765.1 Mesitornis unicolor
AGGCTGACGCGGCATAGGCATTACCAGAGAAATGGAGACCACATCCATGCCCCTAAAAAAGCCTCAGGGAGTGGTCACTGCCTACCTAGCGCAAGGCGGGCAAACAGTGCGTGGGCGTTACCCACGGTGCACCGCAGTAATCCGCAGCTCGCGCGGCAGGGCACTGATAGTAGGTGATAGTAGTGGGTGACTCTCTGCTGAAG
>NW_010210690.1:0-203 GCF_000695765.1 Mesitornis unicolor
GGTGTCCAGGGGGGTTTGGGGGTTTTTTGGGGGGTCCTGGGTGATTTTGGCCCCCCCCTGATCCCCGTCGTTGGTTTTTGGCCCCAGATGCGCAAGGGGAACTCGATGCAGCAGTTCCTGCAGAAGGCCCTGGAGATCCTGAGGCGCGACTTCAGTGAACTGAGGTGACCCCTGACCCCGTGACCTTTGACCATGTGACCCTT
>NW_010210691.1:0-203 GCF_000695765.1 Mesitornis unicolor
TTTTCCTTCATAAATGCCCAAAATTCCACTTATTCTCCTCAAAACCCCTCTTCTCCCCCTCATAACTTCCCCAAAATTCCACTTTTCCCCCTCAAACCCCACTTTTTCCTTCATAAGTTTCCCAATACCCAACTTTTATCCCTCATAAATTACCCAAAACTCCACTTTCTTCCCTCTAAACCCCACCATTTCCTTCAAAAATG
>NW_010210692.1:0-203 GCF_000695765.1 Mesitornis unicolor
TAAGGGGAGGAGAAGGCAAAAACTGAGGGGAAAAAACCAACATTTCCAGTGATTTTGTGTTTGTATTGCCCGTTTTCAACCTGCCCAGAAATGGGAAATTTGAAATTTCTGACATGAAATTTAAATTTTCTGACATTGAATTTAAATTTTCTGACGTTTTGTGAAATTAAATTTTACGACATTAAATTTTATGAAATTAAATT
>NW_010210693.1:0-203 GCF_000695765.1 Mesitornis unicolor
GTGTCTATTTTCCATGCTAACACCAAGACATGCTGCAGCAAATCAGATGTGGTATGACAAATACAATGAATGGAAATGGTGCTCACCTCTTTTTTAACCATCAAATTCCTCACACAATTTTTAAGCCATGGGATGGTCTGCTGTGTCAGAGGAATTCAGCCCTGAGTAAAACATGGCCCTGGATTTTATACATCTTTAAATAA
>NW_010210694.1:0-203 GCF_000695765.1 Mesitornis unicolor
AGCCCTCCCACGGAGCCACCCCACTGGCAGCCCTCGGCACAGCTCTACCAGCCTGACTCCAGCAGCTGTCAGCCAAGCTCAGGCTCCGTGTGAAACCAGCCTTCAGGAGCCGGTCATGGATTTCACCAGCCGTTATTCACTGTCACAGGCTGAAGAGAGAGGAGCAGGAGCGGTAACTGAACCCAACCCCAGTCAAACCATGG
>NW_010210695.1:0-203 GCF_000695765.1 Mesitornis unicolor
AAGAATAATAATAATTGACTTCTCTCTCGGGAGATAGCTTATTTTTTATTATTGGGGTTTTTTTTCCCCCCCACCCCCTCTCAAGCCTGTCACTGTAAATAGCTCTGTATAAATTTGTTCCCTTCACTTTTAGCTGGGGGGGGTCGCTTTTAATATTCACAGAATCCCAGACCGTTCAGGATTGGAAGGGACCTCAAAAGCTC
>NW_010210696.1:0-203 GCF_000695765.1 Mesitornis unicolor
GCATTGTACTACCTGATGACCAGGAATAAAAAAGGCAAATCTAAAACGCTCTGTTTCTCCTGTGAGTTTGTGGAATTAAGCACCAGGCTGACGTGTGGCCACTGAGAATGGCTGGTTAGAGCTGAGCAGGCTGCTCGGTCTTCCAAAGGCCTGCAGTCACTTGGTTCCGTTCTCTTTCCTCTTGGGCTGCAGGTTCCTGGAGC
>NW_010210697.1:0-203 GCF_000695765.1 Mesitornis unicolor
CATCTGGACAAATCCAGGAAAAATTCTGCCTTAACAACCCAGGAAAATGCCCAAAATTTCGCACTGACAAACACAAAAATGCCCCAGAAATTGCACAAGAAATGGCCAGAAAAACTCCTAACATCTGCTCTGAAAAACCAAAAAATGGTCCCAAAATCCAGTGAGATTCCAGGAATTTCTGAGGAAAAAACTGGGAAAGTGGG
>NW_010210698.1:0-202 GCF_000695765.1 Mesitornis unicolor
GTAGCAAGTGGCTTCTTCACTGGCTCTGCTTAGGTGTGCCCTAGGTTTACACGTGGAGACAAACTGCACACTGAACAAGCAAAAAGTGAGTGAAAGCACATTTTATTTGCAGAGATGATTATGCAAACTCAATGAATCAGGAACTCTACAGGCAAACAAAAGTGAGAAAGATCTTAAGTGGTAAAAGTCTTCCCCTTTTAAT
>NW_010210699.1:0-203 GCF_000695765.1 Mesitornis unicolor
CCCTCCCAGCCCCCGCCTCCAGTCCCTCTCCCAGTGCTCCCAGTCCCCCCCCAGTTTGTGTCCCCAACCCCTCACTGTTCTTAGTGATCCTAGGCCCCAAATCCCAGTGCTCCCAGTTCCCCCAGTGTTTGTAGTGTCCCAGTTCTCCCAGTATCCCCAGTTTGTCCCCCCAGTCCCAACCCACCGTGTCCCTTGTGTCTCCA
>NW_010210700.1:0-203 GCF_000695765.1 Mesitornis unicolor
CCAGCCCACAGAGAGCTTAGATTTCAGCCAAGAGCTGTGGATGCAGGAACTGCAGGGTTTCACAGCTTGCTTCCCATCAGCTGCTCCTGCTGCTGGGATAAGACTTACCTGTGAGATATTGCCATGGTTCTTGACTCCCAGTTCCAATGAACTCAGAACTGAGCAAGAGCTTCTTACCTTCAGCTTTTCCAGCTGAACTCAGA
>NW_010210701.1:0-203 GCF_000695765.1 Mesitornis unicolor
ATACATGTACACAGCCACATAACTGCTGCCTGTAGATGAACATCTCTCCTAAATGTACATACCTGTATAACCACATGTAACATAAAGTGCACAGGCATGAATACACACAGAGAACGTGCATTGTTATAACAGTGCACAGCCACAATGTCCAACCATGTGCCTGATCTCATGTCATTTAAATTACAAGCAGTTTTGTTGCTGCT
>NW_010210702.1:0-203 GCF_000695765.1 Mesitornis unicolor
TGTTAACATTGGCAACCCTGACTTCTTGGGTTTTGGAAATCTCATGTGTAGTTGAGTTAGAGGTTCTGGCTATTAGGGGTTTCTTCATTTGTTGCCTGTAGCTAAGGCAGGCAGGTATGCATGCATGTGTAGCTGGCGAAAGGTGTGTATGTTGATGTTATCTCACCTTACTGCTTCTTGCTGTGCAAAGGATGATGAGCTCT
>NW_010210703.1:0-203 GCF_000695765.1 Mesitornis unicolor
ACCACTCTGTCTTGCCTTCTTGCCCCTCTTATGCTAAAATAGCTGGCGTGTCACGTAAAGACAAAGTAGGAGAAATATTTCTGCACATTTTACAATACTTAATATGAGAGCAAAGAGTAGATAACAAGTGTACGTTTCACAGTGTGTGCTGCAATATCGAGTGCTGAAGACGCAGAATAAACCAGGCTTGTGCAAAAAGCCAG
>NW_010210704.1:0-203 GCF_000695765.1 Mesitornis unicolor
TCTCAAATTCTCCCAAATTTCCCCCAAATCTCCTCAAATTTTCCCCAAACTCCCAAATCTGCCTCAAATTCTCAAATTTCCCCCAAGTTTCCCCAAATTCCCCCAAATCTCAAAAAATTGGCCCAAATTTCCCTCAAATCTCCCCAAACTTCCCCAAATCTGCCTCAAATTTTCCCCAAATCTCTTCAAATTTCCCCCAAACT
>NW_010210705.1:0-203 GCF_000695765.1 Mesitornis unicolor
AGCTCCTGGATCTTCTCCAGGTCCATAAATCCTTATTCCAATTTTCACTTCCTGTTGTTTCCATTGCTCCAGGTTCCAAATGTTTAGATTAACTGGGTTACAAGAATGGACTGTATAATTGGGGAGGGGTAATCCCTTCTTTATCTCCGCCTTTAATTCAGGGCCCTTACAATTTTGAGGCCATCCCCATCCAGGAGCTGTAC
>NW_010210706.1:0-203 GCF_000695765.1 Mesitornis unicolor
GCCTTAACAGTATGAAAAGCTAAAAATCTCAGCTAAAAGCTGTCCTGGTTTCCCTCACTCTGAATTATGCTAGATCTGAAGTGAACCAGCTGAAATACAATAGGAAAGTAATCCATCTGACTAGATACCCCCATTCCCTGCTACGTAGAAAATTATTTTTCAAAAAATCCTATATTGGATACATATCTAGCTTATGCATTTTA
>NW_010210707.1:0-203 GCF_000695765.1 Mesitornis unicolor
ATGGCAGCTGAGGCAAGATCAAAACCATGTGTGAGGACACCATGGTCGAGATAGGACCCAAAGAGCACCTACAGTAATCACCTCAGCAGTGACAAAGCAAGAGTGGACAAGGAGGTGAATGGGTCCATATCACTGATTAGTAATGGAGTGAGGAGAAGTGAGGGTCTGATTGGTAAGGTGGTCCTTCAGCCAAGAAACAGGAG